>NW_026267252.1:184858-198960 GCF_000697945.3 Frankliniella occidentalis | reverse complement strand
CTCCCTCCCTCCCTCCCTCCTCCCTCCCTCGCACTGATGGCGCGCCGCTAATTGCCAGCGCGTAAACTGACGTATCGTTCTGTTGACGTCAATAAAGCTGACACTTTTGACGTTTTATTCTCCAGTCGGCAACGGTTCGGTGTTGCCCAGGGTCCGACCATATATGGTATTGCCCGAACTAGGGATACAATGTCGTGTCGTGTCCACCAGATAGCCTTTCCACCCAAAAAATGGAGGGGTGGGGGAAAGAAGAAGAACAACAACTGAAAACTTTGTCGACCTTGCAACCGACCGACCGCGCGGCTCGCGCGGAAAAAAACATCATGAATGTTAATCTTGAATATGCTTGCGTTTGTCCCTCTGTTTCTTGTCCGCGTCCCTCTGGGGGGTGAGGCGAGCGGTTGGACTGATAGTGATAGTGAAAAGAGGGCGGTGTCGGAGGAGGGGAAAAGGGGGGGGGGGTACAGCGAGGATTATGTGAAAGAATGACGAGTACCGAGGGAGGCCGCGCCCCCCGCGCGCAGCACGACCACTCGGCCATTGTTTTTTTCACAAACAGATGAGATCTCGCGTGATACAGGACAGCTCATGGAGCTCACATGTACAGAGAAAGCTTTCATGAGGGCTTGCGCACACACGCACGCCACGCGCACGCGCACGCGCACGCGCACGCGCACGCGCACGCGCACGCGCACGCGCACGAGCCTCCCCGCCCTTGGCTCTGATTGACACACACGCGTGCTGCTGCAGCAGCGGCCCTCGCGGTCCTGGAGTGAGTATGGAGAGAGGGAGTGGTTGGGCATGAGAGGCACCATGAGCGGGATGCGGGCAAGGGCAGCGGACGACCGGGACGACCTTGGAAGAGCGGCGGAGCGACAAAGGCGGCGATGCAGCCGAGCAGGGCAAGCGGCCCATAATATGTCGTCGTTGTAAAAATTTGGCCCACTTAGCAAAAAAAAAGAGGGGAGGGGGCGATCTTTTTGTTGCCAATGAAAGTCAAAATTGGAAAAACCCATTTTTTATCAAATACTTCAACCGAGGGGGAAATCACTTGCGAAATAGTTCGTACACCTTTCCTCGAAATAGTCCGAAATAAAGGCGAAATAGAAGCGAAATAGAGCGAAATAAAGACGAAATAGACGCGAAATAGTCGGTGAAATAGTCGCGAAATACCCCTGAAATACTCCGAAATAGCGCGAAATAGACCGAAATAATCCGAAATAGGCGGGAAATAGCCGAAATGGCAGGAGAAATAACCGAAATAGGCGGGAAATAGCCGAAATGGCAGGAGAAATAACCGAAATAGTAGGAGAAATACCACGAAATAGTCCGTACGCTACGAACCCTAGTGATTTCCCCCTCGACTTCAACAGGCGTATACGAGTGGTGCGTATGGATACCGCCACTGCAAGAAAGTACATAGTTGCTATTTGACAAAGAATAACAATAATACGAAGCGTGCGCTTTGCATCCGGCTGGGGGGAAAGGGAAGGGGGGCTCAAGGGAGTTTCTCCCCCCTACATCCTTTTTTTTCTCTCTCTCTCTCGCCACCCCTTTTGCTCCCTCTGGGTCCCCTCTGGGAAATAAATACACAGCGCGACTCCCCGGACAAAACATCCCGCCAATCACTCTGAGCGGAAGGCACATATACTCTTCGCTCTTTATTGCCTTTTTCGCACTGATAAGGAAACCCGCTTTCGCCGCTGAAATTTGATGTAAGAGAAACCCAATGGTTGGCGCCCGGCGTCTAAAGCCCCCCTCTCGCCACAAGAAGTATTTCACCCCGACGGACGGCGAGAGCGCGTGGAACAAGCAGCTTCGTCCGAGAGCGCGGGCACGAGGCGGTAACACCCCCCCCCCTTCCTCCCCCCGCCAGTCGGTAGAGTAATTCCTTTCAGAGCGCAGAGGCGGTTACCGTTCCATTACCGCAATAGCGGCTGGGTGCAACTTGGAATAAAGTTTTTTCTTTTAAATAACAAAAATAAAAAATGGGTGCCTTCGCAGCTTAAAATGGAGGCAACCGAACCGAAAGCACCCCACCATGCCAGCCCCACCTGCATTGCATTGTCCACCCTCAGCAATTTCATTTCTCTCGAGAATTAATTGTCCTGCGCTATGGTTGATTGCAACTTTTTATTTTGTATTTTTTTTTTTTCCATCAGAGAGGTCTTATTGTCCGGCTAACGAACTAATCCCGCAATCCCGCGTCCTCTGCTTCCAGGCCTACTTGGTGTTCCGCAGCCACGGCCGGCCCGGGTCCTCGGAGAGTGCGCAGTCCGCCACCACGGCGTCCAAGTTCCTGGGCGGCAAGCGCTGCGGCGGGCTGGGCGCGGGCGCGCGCTCCGTGTGCAGCTCCGTGCCCGCCCAGTACCCGCAGTATCCCCCGCAGAGCCACCTGCAGCCCTACGGCTCGGCCCTGCACAACGTCGTGCCCGTCGACGTCCAGGTGAGGACCTCTGGTGGCGAGTGACTGCGCCCTAGTACGGGAATGGTTTGCCGAGACGGCCGTCTTGGCGGTGTTCCAGGCGATGTTCTTCTTCGACCGCCCATTTCTTTGGTTTGGACTATCCTGGCCAAGCGACAATAACTCAATTTATGGTGCCGAAGTACCCGTTGCAGGAAGAGTTCCAGCGGCTGTACACCCAGTTGGAGGCGCTGCGGGAGCGGAACTTGCGGCTGGGCAACCGGCACCTGGCCGACAAGATCCACGCCATGCAGGAGGCTGGCCGCAAGGGGCCCGGGACGACGACGACGGCGTCCTTGGCCGGCAAGAACGCCTCGACGACCAGCGCGTTGAACGGTGGCGTCGTGGAGAGCAGCCCAGAGGCACCACCGCCGCCGCGGGCAGCCGACACGGATGGCGGCAGCCCCGAGGTCCGCGCGGAGGACACGAGTCCCGGTGACGAGCCCTGGCGGCTGTCTTCCCTCAAGGACAGGCAGGCCCCCGAGAAGGTCTGCCGGGGCAGTGCCTGGACGCCCATCTACAGGTGGGTGAGGCTTCTTCCTGCAGCCTCGACGGCGCACATAGGTCCCTAAACGAGGCTAGAGATTTGAATTGTCTATTGAGGGGATTTTTTCCAGAATTTCTTTTTACAACTGTCTCTGTCTATAACTTTTCCTAAAAATTTTCATTTGCTTCATATTTTTCCGGGAGTATTTCGTGTTTTTTTTAAAAAAAATTCCTACAACCCGCCT
Source organism: Frankliniella occidentalis (assembly GCF_000697945.3). Taxonomy (NCBI): domain Eukaryota; kingdom Metazoa; phylum Arthropoda; class Insecta; order Thysanoptera; family Thripidae; genus Frankliniella; species Frankliniella occidentalis. The sequence goes on along the minus strand of NW_026267252.1, from coordinate 195,765 downwards.
GCAGGCGTCTGGCGCGGAGTGTGTCCTGCCACGGGCCGCGGCGGCAGGGTGGCGCGCTTGCCCGGGGGAGGGCCGTGTCCTTCAGCACGGAGCCGAGCGCACCCGCTGGGCAGGACGACCAGATGGACCTGGACCTGGACCTCGACCCGGACGACCTGGACACCGCCGCCAGCAGTGCCGCGGTCAGTTGGTTGGACAAAGACGATGGAAAAGTGTCGGGAGAGAAACACAACTGAGCTTTTTGACCAAGTAACGTGCCCTGTTTGATTCAGGTCACCACCGCTGGGAGCGAGGACGCTGGCTCCCTCCCGTGCACCGTGCCGTGCACCCCCGAGGACCCCGAGGACGTCTGCAAGGACGTCGGGCCAGGCGAGCTGCAGCAGAGCAACTGCTCACCCCTCGACCGACTCCCCGAGCATGTGCCGGCGTGAGGGACCCGGCCCGAGGACGGGGCCACGGCCACATCCCCGGGAAAAAAATAATAGCGAAACGATATCTTTTCGACGTCGATTCGACCGTTACGATTATATCGCGACCATCAGGTCTCAGGGCTGTGCCCCTCCAGGGCCACGGGGAACTTGACGGCCCTGTGGCCACTGGACTTGCAATACTCTTTTCCTGCGTAACTGTGATCTCCAATCTGTAAATTCTTGTTTGTATTTGCGTAGTGTAGCATATCGTGTTGAAAGGGTTGAAAGTGTTCACCCCTTCCAAAAGAAAATCTAAAAAACAATTGTGATGTCAAACATTGATAGGGTGACATTCCATTCCATAAATCAAGTAAAAAGCAGAATTATTAACTGTCAAATAATATTTATAAAATGTCAAAATAAAATGTTGGTATAAATTATGTATAAAAATGTTTTATGACATTTAATCTCTTACAACAATCAAGTAACCAAAAAGACTGATTGTTAGGTCTGAAATAGGAGTTCTCCTTACTTGGATAACTATAGTTGCCCTTGGTACCTCAACCATAATTGCACTAATTCCTCCTCATTCTTATACCAGAAGGTTCTGCCAACCAAGTATTTGACAATGTCTTGTTCTCCAAGATCTGCAAAGGATAGGACATCAAACACATCATTCACTTACAATTTAGAATCCATAACAGTAAAAATTGTTGTTTCTTACCATTAAAATTCTCACAGGTAAAACTATGTACTAGGGAATTGTATTCCTGGCTCCACAGCATGGTCCACTTTACTGCCAGCACTGGTCTGTCATTTTTTTGTTCTTGTATTTCACAAAAGGCCTTTCCATTCTAAAAATACCAAAATGCTTACAGTTTTGAAGAACAAAATTTAATAAAATGTTCACACAGTACAATGTTTTTTTATTACCTTTGTATTCTGAGGTAAGAACACACGAAAACGTTTATTTGGCCCTGTTATTAGTTTAAGAACAACAGTTTTTCTTAATGAATTCATATGCAGAAACCTTTGGATTATTAGTAAAAGAAGAGAAGGGCAGTTTTTTTTTAATAGCATATCCAGGACAGTTTTTATTTCCCAAAGAGGGGAATTGTCGTACAGCTCAAGATCAATTTGGATTACTTTTTCCTCCTAGGAGAAAACCAAAGAATTTTTTTAAAGGACTACAGCCGACATATATGTTACGCCAAACATTTGAAATACTATGATACCTCCATACCTTCATAACAACTCTCAGAGTAAAGAATTTTTTAGAATTCATACAGCCATCAGCGCTAAATATTGTTGAATTATCTGTTTGTTTCTCTTCTCGAGAAAAGTTTGAAAGAACAAACCCACGAATTGCTGGTATTGACAAGACGTTGCTTTGACCTTCAAAAACTCTAAAAAACAGAAATTATAAAGGGAGGTCAGATGACGCCAGCAATAATAAAAACTACACAGTTCATTTCTTGACAAAAGAAACAACAAAGTATGGTTTGAGAAATTGCACCTGACAACTTACACAGATGGATGCTCTAGCTGTTGAAGCTCCCTCAGCAAACAACTTCTTCTATGATTAAGCTCTTCAATTTTTTCCTCCGTCTGTTTGACAAATCTGTCGTGCGAAGACGACAGTTCCCTCAGGCCCTCCTCAAAAGACGTGTAAAAATACCGATTGTGTTGACCATAGTCATCACTCACGAAATCCATGTCCATTTTTAGAAACCTGTGGAAGACAACAGAACAATATTAAGACTCCATAGTACCAAACGATGAAGGTATACAAGACGTTTGATTTGGTTTACCACGCAAGAAGTGCAAGATGACAAATAAGAAATAAACAACCAACAATCACAAACACAGAGACACTCGCACCCTGACCACTCGCAGTCCGCCTGAAGTTAGGCAACTCGCGCAACAATTTCAACCCGCTCTGCACCACACGGAAGCAGACGGCAGAAAGCTCTAACAGGCGGTGGTCAGGGACGCAGAAGAAGTAAATATTGTATCCACCCTGGCTACATCGCAACATTTTTGTTGTCGAGAATAATGTGCTGTACAGCCAATGACAGCATTGCGAAGACCATTTATTTGCTTGATTATGTTTCCGTAGTTGTTCTATCCCGTTATGAGTCAGGTAAAGCGCTCGTTTCCTTCGCTTCTCTTTCAATCGTCTTGTGTTTCTCATCTGTGTAACCTCACTTTTTGGGTTAGCTCTAGTTTCAAGCCTAAAGTAAACTTGTCAAAGTTTTCGTTTCAAATAAACTGTTCACTTTGCTACTATAATAGATTTGGTTTCTTATGAAGCAACTTTAATGTCACTTGACATTGTGAAAGAATAGTTCCGCAGTCATCTGTGTTGTTGTGTGTGTGTGTCTGGTAGAGCCATAGGCCAAGAGACATTCTTGAATCAAAGCAGTGAATGACATCTTTCCACCGTTTTTATCTGTATTTTTTATACGTCCTATTTTTCTCTTCCACAATCTAGGAAAATAAGACAATGAATGGCGTTAACAACGCTCCAAACTCAGCTTGTGAATTAGACACCCCCACAACTGGACATCATGTGAAGATGAGCAATGGTCATAGTGATGGTAGTAATCAACTTAACAATTGCACCAATGTCAGTGCGAGTACGTCATATGGAGGTGCACGGCCTAAAACACGAGAATTTGATGAAAGTAGACCAAATGGTGTCCAACAGCGACACCAAGCCACCCAGGCCTGTATTCAAAGTGATTTCCAAAACTTAAGGTCTGCTCATTCTGAAGCATCAAATGCTGGATCTATTGGAGGTCTAAATAATCTTTCAAATGAATTCTCTAAAGAGACTCGGTCAACAAGAGACATTGAATGTCAGGCAGGACCATCTCAAACTGTTGGTAGATTGAATGACAATACTGGGTCAGATGCTAGTCGTCTTGCAGCAGTATGTGCTGCTTCAAGCCAAAGGGCAATGGCTGAGCGTGCTCGAATTGCACAGCATGGCACAGTGAAAAGATTGTCCACTCCTGTTGATTCTGACAGTTCAAGTGACACAGGCAATGATGATGGTCTATCCGGTGATGAATGTTGCATTTACACCTATAAAGGTGACCAAAATGCTGACCTCTCAAATGGTTTATTGGGCTTGTCATTGCCCCAGGCCAATGAACATCCTGTGCTAGCACACCCTGTAAATGATGAACACCGCCATGGAGCATCATCACCTGAAATGGACTTTCTTGAAATGGATTTTGATCCGGACCCTCTTGGAGAGCAAGATTCTGTAGAGGAAGACAATATTCAGGTTGATATTCTGAATAGGCCTGACCGTGTTTCATCTTCTCCCAGTCCCAGTGCTGAAGAAGTCTCTAATGAGCTGAGTGCACCTGCTTTGAGCCCAGAGCATTCAAGTTCAGAAGAAGAAGGTGCAGCTGTTCTTATGGAGAGTAGTGATAACAGTGACAGTGAAGAAATGGTTAATGTTGAGCCTGATCCTTTTGGAATCAATGTTGGAGCTTCAACATCAGCTGATAGCATTAACAATTTAGTCTTACCGTAAGATGATTTTGTTTTGCTCCAATTTTAATTAGATTCACATTTTTAACTGCCTGTGTTTTATTGCATTTTTTTACTATTTGCAGAAAAGTTCCTTCTACTGTATCAAGGGAAATCCTTAGAGGTCAACACATTGCTGGTAGCCAGCTGTGTCCTGTGGATATAGATGAGACACACAAACTTTCTTTCACCTCTACAATCAAATCCTGTCATTCTAATAGTGAACCTGTTTTGGATAAACAGAAATTTAATTTGTACTCAGCACTCTATCATAGTATAATGGCCAACAATTTAATTTTAGATGAAGAAGAAGATGAAAATGCTCGTTTTGGTGCTAGCACTAGTGACAATCAAAGGGTGGCTGAGTCTTCAGGTGGAGAAAGTTGTCCTCAGAAGGTAATAAGAAGCATTGTAACGTGATTTAATTATAATAGAGGTGTTTTTTAAATAACCGCTGTACTCTTTTTGCACAGAAATTGCGTCAACAGAATGGCAGTGAATTTCCAGAATTAGAAAAAACTATGATCTGGACTGAAAGAGAAGCCTGTCACAAACAAGTTTCCCAAATTGCAGTTTCAGCTTGTGGTGCTGCAGCTGTCAGCAATGTTCTGGTTGGTATTCAACTTTTTACTCATCAGATTTGGTGCTGTTATTATTGTAACTTGCTTCGTAGAGAATCAGTATTTCAAAATGGTATCATTGCTTTTCAGAGTGCCTTGAATATTCCATTTACATTGGAGCAAGTCCATGATGGAGTAGCTACTCGTTTAAGAGCAGAGAAAGCTTGTCTACCCACTTACCTTTTTTCACGAGCTGCTGCTGGAGCTGCACACAAAGATCTTATAAGAGGTCTTGATATTGCCTCTGAAGGAGCTGTTTATTCTAGATTTTTTCACATGTACCCAGAAAGAGTATTCTCTTTGTCTAGATGGCTTGCTCATTGGATAAAGGAGGGTATGCATTTCACTAGTGCCTTTTTTTTCACTTTGATGTTGTGTTGTCAAACAAATGCTCTAAAAAAAATTTTTTTTCTCAGGAGCTGTGCCAATTGCAACACTCAACATTCAAAGGTCGGTCATCCATGGAGCCACCATACCAGATTCTTGGCATCATCAAATGATTTTTGGTGTCAGCCATCGGGGTATTTACCTAACAAACCCTTTGGAATGTGTGAGTGAAGAAAACCTTCACCCTCAGCTTTGCAGTCCATCAGAGCTTCTTGTCAGACGGCAAGACATTGTGTCTAGGTGGGTTCCTGAAACTGACCTATACAGATTGGCAATGAGCTCTGATATAAGATGGAAGCAAATGAACGTCCTTGGTAAGTTACCTTATTTATATCAAAAACAAATATTTTATCCTTAGATTCTTCTTTTAAGAGAATTAAATCACTACTGAAATTATATTTTGTAAATAAATGATTTCAGGTCAAGTTGTCAATGTTCTTCGAGAGGCCAATGCGAGACCGCCTCATTATCTCTTCAGACGGAATCTTACTTCTCACATTACAATACCTGCATCATATTGTTCTGGTATACTACTATCTGTGTTAAAAGACAGTCAGGCAGCCATGCAGCTTAAAAGTGCTCCAGAATTGCCTTTGAAAGTATTTTGAAGAAATTGATCAAGCACAAGGAGCAGACCTTCATCTGATCTTACCACCAAAAATGTATTACTTTTTAGTCACTTGAAACCATGAGACTTCCATCTCTTAATTGTGTGAAGGACTGATTCAAGGGTGCCTTTTATTGAGTTTAACGTTTTATTTGTCGTACATTTGCTTAATAGTACTATGAGTGTGTTATACTGTGCTATATGTGGCAAAGAAGGTTGTGGAGTCTTCTTAAACAGTTATGAATTTACTGTCTGCTTGAGGCTCGGACTTTGGTCAGTTAACTCTACACCCCTTGCCATATATTTATTTTTGTTTTAATTGTATTATTTTATATCAATTTGCAAATATATCTATATATAAAAATATATATTTATATTTTGTTCAAGATTGCTTCATAATTGATCTTGCAATCCCCAAAGTTTACATCTTTATTGAATTGATGTATATGCTCTTGATGTACAAAGTTCTTTAGGCTTGGTGTAGCATAAAACAAATTGTGATAAAACTTTAATCTATGTGTATTATGTATCGTCATTACCTTGTTTCTATTGTTGATTCTGCATGTTTGTTCAAATCGAGTATCAATTCTCTCCTTTACATTGTCACAAAATGTTATTTTAAGAATTGTATTTGTGTAATTTCTTGGAAACACTGTGTACCATTTCTGTTGCATTTCTTTTGTTTAGCAGTCATGTTTTGATGTAGACATCTGATTGTCTCTGTTGTTGTTTTTTGTTGTTGTTTTTTTTTTTCAGTTGGGCTCTGCTTTGCCCTAAATCTTGAGTACCTACACTGATAAACAGTTGCCTACCCCTCTCAAATGTTAGCATTTCTGACTGAGCAAAGAACTCTTAAAATGTATAATGATAGTGATTGTAATCCTCCATTATACTCAAGGCAAATTTTATTGATACATAGTGCCTCTAAGGTATGCCTGAAAGTGCAATGATTTTTCTTGTCAGCTGTTTGACACCATGTTGAGTCCTGTTAAAATTAAATTTGTCCTTGACATGTTAAGAGGTCATTCCTCTACTTATAGTCTTGTTTGTTTAAAAACATATTAGTGACCAATCAAGTAACTCATCATTATTATTTTGTTTACTTATCATACTTTGGTAAGAAGAATCTCAATGAAAAGAAACAGACAAACTTTTATTTCGGTCCTTATTTTTGTAAGTCAAACTCATTAGAAATCTACAAGACCTTATAGTGAAGTTTATCATCTTCCCCAACTAACTGTAACTCCTATTGTTTGACATTTTGCATATTTCACCCCTGTATATTCAATTGGTTCCATTGTGCCATGTTGGAATTGTAATCAATACAAACGCAAGATTATGTCAGCTATAGTTTTTATTCTTGTCTGGTGATAATTCTAAGGCGTACATACATTACCAGCCTCCAAAACCAACATCAACTACATAGTTGAAAAGAAAAAAACACAATCAAATTTCTAAATGGTGATGAACCCAAAGAAAATTCGATATTTCAGCAAAAGGATAAAAGAAGAACAAATGAAAACAATGATTATTCTTCTTCCGCCTCTAGCTGTTTCAAAAGCATGCCCAATTACTTTCAGCTAAGTATCATATGTACAATGGCAGTCATCATTTCTTAAATAGAATACAAGAGGATATATATAAAATGATAAAGTAATTAATTAAATATTGGTTAAAACTTATTCTCATGTTAATGTTTCCCCTTTTGTAACCTGGAAAAAGAAAATGTTCCTCATTGGTATGCACTTTACATTGAAGCAATGATTATAGTTAACGTAGCAAAATGCAATACTCACTCTGGCCTCTAGGTACTCAATGCGTCTTTCTAGAGTTGTCAGTTTCTCATTCAGCACGGCAAGGCGAGATCGGCATGACATATCTACATTGAGGAAAGCAAAAATTGGGGGAAAAATAAATATTCGTATGTATGAAAAAACAGGAGTCCACACTGGTTAAAGAACTTGTACACTAATTATGAAACAGACAAAATTACTGATTTTCAGCATTAAATTTTGACATTTTGACAGGTGCTGTCAACTGCTAAATCACTAAAATAATCCCAAGTTCAGTAATTAAACGATACATCAGATGATCCAATAAGCATGAACAGTACTTTGAGGGGAAAAAGACGGTTCAAGTAAAAATTGGAAATGCTACATGCGGTAATCAGAGGAAATTGAGAAAGGAGGAGAGGCCGGATATACAGCAGAAATGTTAGGTTATGACCGCTAAAATTTATATTTTGAAAGAAGCACAAGCAAATTTCTTACCAAAGGAGTTCAAGAAATCTGTAATTTTTTTAATGCTGCCCGTAATAACTTCAATGTACTCTCGGTTGGCCCAGTCTTGCTGTATTTGCTTCTGAAAAGCCTCTCTGTGTCCGGACGCCATAGTGCAAGACGATACGATGCTGCAAATAACAGACAAAACAGTAAACAAGGTCTGGGAGCCGCCCCGTCAGCCAATCACACGACCACACCACGACTGCGAATAAACCCTTCCCTGCTGGTGTCCTGTCTTCAATCTTCAATGAACCTGTTGTAGATCTTCAGAGTTCTTTTTATTTCACTGTAACCTTTTGTGATATACATCTCATGACCTCCTCAAGGGCCACTCGGTGATGCTTGGTTCGGTGTTTCCTTTGCACAACCATTGAAACCTTCACCAAAAAAAACATGGACCATACGCGAACCGGTGAGGAAACCTTCATATGTCAAATCGTTAGGCTATGTTTTCCAGCTTCTGCGGATTTGAACCACTGGTGGGTGGTTTCACGTATAAATTTCTTAAGACTGCGTTTCGTCCAAAATTCCAATGAAATTTGGTGATTTACCATTGCGGGCTTGCCCAGATGACAGGTGTCTCTGTGTATTTCTGAATTTGTGTCTTACTCCAGCCTAAAAGTGACACTTACTGCTCAGAAACACCCCCTTTTCGTTTGGATCTATTTTTCCTCCCTTAATGACAAATTTAAATGGTATGGCTTGTACAGAAATAATCCCTTCAAAGTCATTGAAAAATATGCAGTTGCAGAGTCTAAGCCTAATTGTCATGACCGATTGTTGTGTTGACATTTAACTAATCTCAAAATATTTTTTTTACAGTCACTGGTGAAGCAGCCAAACTTCAGCAGCACCTTACACTATTAAAAGAAGAATATGTAAAATTGCAGCGACGTTACAGTGAACTTGAACAAAAGTATGCTGTCGCGTCGGCAACAGCTGGGGAAGCCGACCAGAATAGCTTTGTGTCACGTCTGTTGCTAACTGTAGCAGGCCTCTATGACCAGACAGTTTACAGGTGATAGTTGGTGTATTTTACATGCAGAGTTTCTTTTACCTTCAGTTTTTATTTCAAACGTCTTTTAATATCAAACTATACCAAATACTTGATCATTTTTATTGTGTAAGTCACTCTTATTTTATGTGTTTCAGTGACATAAATGTTAAACTGAAAAACAGAGAAATTCCTGCTCACAGTTTTGTTCTGGCTGCTAGAAGTCAGGAATGGGGCTCCCAGTCTCTTTCTGGTTGTAAAACTCTTGGTATGTGCCACATGTATGCTCAACTAATGGTGATCCAGATTTTCACTTTCTTAAAGTATTTATTGACTGTTTGTTAAACAACTTTCAGATTGGACCAATTTGGAAAGTAATGTAGCAGAGACACTCTTGCGTTGGGTGTATACTGATCAAGTTGACTTATCTGGGGGCGATGGCCATCTTTTGGACCTTATGCGTGCAGCAAGTTCATTTAACCTACAAGATTTAGTAAACAAGTAATTACCATAATAATAGACATTCTTGCTTATTTTCATCCATTGTCTGTTGAATTTTTATTGTCGCTCTTCTTTGCAGGTGTGAAAATGCTCTGATGGCATCAGTTAATGTCAAAAACTGTGTTCGCTTCTACACCACAGCTGATGAAATAGGAGCGGAAACTTTGAAAGAACATTGCTCATCTCTTATATCTTCCCATTGGGTAAGAAGACAAATCTACGCTGAGTAAATTACAGTTAAATTTTGACTAATGCTTTTAATGTCTATATCTATCTATTTCAGGATGATTTTTCAAGTGAAGACTTTTCTCACATGTCTGCTCCATTGCTTTTCCGGATGTTTAAGTCCAAAACCAATTATCCTCTTCATTCAGCCATTCGATTGAAGAGGGAGGATGTTGTGTTCCTTTTCCTCGTGGAGAACAACTCTGAGGTAAGTGCTGTGAAATTTTGTCACCAAAAGAATCTCCAGCAAAGATTATTAAGATTACCTCAGAGGTTTGTCAGTCTTTCTTAACACATTTAAAAAGTACTAGGTGTAATGGTTTAAGAGGACAAATTTTGCACCATTTTGTTTTCATCAAAATTAGATTTCATTTTTCACCGTTTATTTACGTAGATGATGACTAGTTCACTCTAAAAAAAATTACAATTCTCTTATTCTTTAAATGAATCTTAAACATCTAGATGTGGGTTCTTAAAAGCTGCCTCACTGGAAATGTCAGAAATAATCCATCTCTCAGGGGGGAAATTGCAAAAATTGCACATCATATTCAATTGTACATACAGTGTTGCTTGAGTGGTGATCTCACTTGCATACATTCAACTAAATCTAAATCTAAAATACAGATGATCATAAATTATAATAAATAATAATCTAAAATAAATAATTAGTCTCGTACAAAAATAGGTAGAAAAATAGTGAACCATGGAACAGATACTTCAGATACTTCCAAATAACCTTTGTATAACATTTTCCCTTTTCTTTTTTTTTCTTTTTTTGTTTTTGTTTTTGTTTTGACTTTGAAGTCTACCACTGAAAATAACTGTGTGGAATGATTTGTTTCAAACAATATAAGAGGGAAACTTCTTCTAGAGTTAGTCAACCTTGCAAATGTGACTACTATGTTTGCAGTTCTTAGTACCACCTGTCCTGAGTCATAACTAAAATCACAGCAATATTTGACATAGGTGTTTTACATAGTAACAACCAAGACTTAGAGTTTCCTGGTTTCAGTCAATTTGTGCTACCTCAGACTCCTCAAATACTTCATGGCATTGAACACAAAAATTACTGCCATTGCATCTGAGTGATGTGAGTAGGATGAATCAAATGAGCTTTTTGATGAATTGCATAAGTATGATCGGCAATAGCAATACTCTGAACTTGTGGCAACTCCTGTGTTTTGCTTGCCACATCCTTCATTGTATATGTCTGTAACGGTCTCATTTTTGTGGACCCAACTTCGGTTTTCGAGTTTTTGAAAACTATGAAGTTGTGGGGCACAATCTCTTTTAACACTCCTGATTACTTCTGAAAGAAAAGAAGAAAAAAATTAA
>NW_026267252.1:173846-175992 GCF_000697945.3 Frankliniella occidentalis | reverse complement strand
CGCCCCGCGCGACTATACGGACTTCCCTGCACATTCGACCAGAAAAGGCGTCGCACAGTCACGTAGACGACTTCCCCCGGCGTAGCAGCGGCAGGTCAGCTGATTCATGTTTCCTTGCAATCGGTTTCAAAATAAATTAAAAGAAAAACTGCATAGAGTTTTGAGTCGTCTCATTTTTCTTTGTTAACTCGCGTTTTGTCGACTCAAGCTTTTGCCTGCGTTCGCTTTCGCGTGACCGATGACTGTTGTGCAGGGGCGGAAGGTGGGGGAGGGGCTAGGGGGCTAGGTTGTGCGGTATGTGTGTATTGGTATATTGAAGATTCTTGGAGAGGAAGTCTGGTGGTAGGTGCGGCGCATCGAAAGAGGCAAAGCAGTGCAGTTTCGCTCAATAAGTGCGACGTGGTGTTCCTCTTACAGCTGTGCAGCAGCGGTGCGATCGTGTGCCCTCGCGACGGCGTGACTCACGCTGCTCACGCGCGCCGCCCGCCCCACCACCGCGCCGCTCGCGGATTCAATGAAACTGATTAGTTTCGATTCGCGGTACGCAGAACCGATGTCGTCGTCGTCGTCGTCGTCGTCGTCGTCGTCGTCTGTTTTCGTTGTTTTTGTTGGGGTTTTTGTGTGGGAGATCGTCGCCGCCTCGTCCTGTGCGGATGGTTAGGGCGACCCACCATACCGTGCGATTCAGTCAGTCAAACTCAAATGAACACTTTGCCATAGTGTCTTCATTAAAGAGAGTCGGTGCGGCATGCCTTTGAGTCGACAGAGAGTAAGCAACACCTGCAGTGACAGTGTACCTCTGTTTTCTTGAAAGCGACGGCGGTGGTTGGCGGTGGCGGTGGAACTTTTAGCGCGCCAACCGAACCGCTTCCAAGCTCTCTCCTTCCCCTTCCCCTACTGTCTCCGTTCCGTCCTCTCTCCCAATTTCCGCACCGCTTCTGCTGCCGTGCTCGCAGCGGGAGATCCGCTACTCTGTCATTTCCTTTTACAACGCGTCGTCGACGGAAAATGATGGTAGAAAGATCAGAAGGGAAGCTGGACCGTGTCATGTGCGTGTTCCGATCTGCCCGTGAGGGGTCAGAGCAGTGTGTCGCAGGGGTCGACCACACCCATGGGGCACCTGCAGATGCCGCACCTTCCCCCTTCTTATGCGGCACCTGCCTCGTGCAGATGTAGCACCTTCCGCCTGCTGTGCTGATGCGGCACCTGCTCCATGCAGATGCGGCACCTTCCCCCTGCAGATGCGGCCCTTCCCCGTGCAGATGTGGCAACTGCCGCCTGTTGATGCGGCACCTTCCCCCTGTAGATGTGACACCTGCCCCGCCGGGTCTCTTACCTGTACGTCGTTCCTCCTGCGGATGAGCCGGCTCGCACCGGCGTCTCGTCCCACTTTGCTTGATTTGGAACACTTGTTGTACACTGCGCGGCAAGACCACTGAACACGGCCACGGGCACTGGTGGCCGCAGCTGGCAGCAGCTGCACCGTTAGGGGGGCCTGTGGGTGGAGGCGAGGTGGCTGCTGAGTGAGGACTGCCGGTGCGAGGAGGGTCCTGGCTGGCCCTTTTCGAGCAGAAGGGCGAGGATCTGGGGGAGGCGGACCACCTGCGCGCGTGGGGGGTCTGTCCGCCGCCGAGACCGTCGTCGTCACTGTTCACTGTTGCGCGCGCGCGCGTCGTCGTCGTCGGCGCCGACTATCGGGTGCGCTGGCTACGGCCGCTCGGGGCTGTACTCTCTCGCCGCCTGGTCTGCGCCGGACTGGCTGGCGGGGCTGGCGTTGCCGCGGCGCGCTGCGCCTCGGCGCCCTGACCCCGCCCCGCCTCGCCGCCGTGCCCCTCCCGCTACGCAGGCTAACTGTAACCGCGGCCCCGCCCGCCGCCCGGCCCGCGGCTGTGCCCGATGCACTGGCTGCCCATCCCCGCCGGCTGCGCGCGCGGGTCCTCCAGCCACCACGCTGTGCGCCCCTAACAGCCAAGGGTGGTGGTCACCGCAAACATCCAAAAATCCCCGCCGGCACAGTGCATAAAGGAATCCCGCATAATCCCTTATCCGAGTCTACCCGGGGTGGGCTCTTTGCCGCGCGGGGTGGGCCGACCCGCCGCACTCGGAGGGTGAGCGCGTTGCCTACCCGACAGGCGCTCCCGCCGCG
>NW_026267252.1:171256-173296 GCF_000697945.3 Frankliniella occidentalis | reverse complement strand
CCGACAGGCGCTCCCGCCGCGTGGGGTGGGCCGACCCGCCGCACACGGGGGGTGCGCGCGTTGCCTAGCCGACAGGCGCTTTTGCTTACCCATTTTTTCCTTCCTTCGCAGCTCTCATCTCTGCTCAACACGGTCGACGGCCGTGGCGACCTGCCGCTGGACCTGGCGCTGCGCGACCGGCAGAGCTCCCTCGCCAAGACCCTGGTGGAGCACGGCGCGGACCTGAACGCCCAGGATGCGAGGGGCTGGACTCTGCTGCACTGCGCTGTCGAGAGGGGTGAGTCTGGGACGCGTGGCTGCGCCTCAAGTCCGAGGTGTACTTTACCATAAATTCAATCGTACACCTATTTTCCTTTTTTTTCTGGTGTTTTAAAAAGATGTGTTCTTTATTTTTCCTGATTTTCTGACTTTTTTAAAATTTTTGCCTTGATTTTTGAAAACAGTTTTTTCTTATTACTCTGGTTTATTTATTTTTGAGTGAAGTACCCCTCGGTCCAACCTCGAGCACGCCTCTCATTGTGTCGCCCACTTTGCTTGTCCAGGCGACGACTTCGCCGCCACCTTCCTGCTGGAGAAGGGCGCTGGCGCGTCACTGCGCACGCCCACCAAGGGCGACACCGCGCTCCACATGGTGGCGGCGCTCAGCCCGGACACGGCCGACGCCGGCACCCTGGACGCGCTCACCGAGGTGGCGGCGCTCATGCTGTCCGGCGGGCTGGACCCCAACCTGCAGAACAAGCAGGGCTTGTGAGTAGTACCCCCCATTGTAGTTTTGGAACGCAGCAGGTCAACGTTGTGGGCTCTTCACTTGAATCGTCGGTTGTGACTTTGCGCCGCCTTTGCTTGTTCCAGCGCCCCTCTGCACCTGGCTGTCAAGTCCCGCAACGCCCAGGTGTTCTCGCTCCTGCTCAAGTGCCCCGGCATCGACCTGAGCGCGCGCACCGAGCCGGGCCACGGCGCCCTGTACTACGCCCTCCTCGGCGAGGGGCCCTTCGGCGCGGAGAGCTTCGCGGCGCGCCTGGTGGCGCAGGGGGCCACGCCGAACCCCGTCTACCCCGCCATGGGCGACACTCTCCTCCACGTCATGGCGAGAGAGGTGAGTCCAGCTCACGACAAGGATGAACTGATTTCATTTTAGACAGTCCCCTAGACTGCCTCTACCAGAGGGTATTTCCTCTTTTCCCTTTCATATTTCAGTTTTCGGTTTTCATTTTCCACTTTTTATTTTCCTTATTGATAACATAAAAAAATACCAATTGTGTTTTTTATTATTAATTGTACCTCTTGCAAAATTGTAGGATCTTGAGGAGCAAGCTCTGTTTCTGTCCGAGCACGCCAACAACGTGAACCACGTGAATGCCCAAGGGCAATCGGCGATGCACGTGGCTTGCGAGCGCGGTCTCGCGAAGCTTGTGGCAGCTCTGCTTAGCTCGGGTGGCAACCCCAACTTGCAAACTTTGACGGCGTCGGATGCGGGTGGAGCTCACCGTCAAACTCCCCTTCACATTGCAATCGCCAACAGGCATGAGGAGGCTGCTCATGTCATTATAGACTATCGAAGTGAGTCGCGCTGTGCTTTCTTCGTCGGGATGGATAAATAGCTTTTTACCAGAGCTATTTACTTATTACATGGGAAATGATTTTTCTGTTGACAGTAAACTACAAATGTCAGAAAGGAAATCCAAAAGCAGTCCCTACTCCTAATCTTGATTGCAAAGACTCTGCAGGTGATACTCCTCTCTCTCTGGCTATTCGGAGTGGGATGCAAAATATTACCCAGGATATGCTTAAAGGTTTGTTCTATCAATGTGTTGTTAGACGGTTGTCTGTGAGTTTCATCACTCCGTTTCTTTTCATTGTTGCTTTTATTATTTGAACTTGTTACAGCTGGTGCAGATGTGAATGTTCGCAATGGTAAGGGATTGACTCTCTTACATCAAGCAATTCTTAACAAAGATAGCAAAATGGCTAACTTTCTACTGAATTGTGGAGCAGATATGAATGCACTGTATGTATTTATTGATTTATTGCATATTTTAA
>NW_026267252.1:164237-171206 GCF_000697945.3 Frankliniella occidentalis | reverse complement strand
CCCTGCCTGCCCTGCCCCACGCCCGGTCGCTCATTTCTTTCTCCGCTTTCGCCGGGCACCACCGCCGTGCCTCTGTGGCTCCTGCGGTGTCCTACTGACCGCCCTGACGGCACGGCCCCGGACCCACCGGCGGCGATGTGGTGTATTTATAGCTGCGGCCGTTGCGGGGCGGGGCGGGGCGGGGCGGGTCTCTGCCCGGCGTCCCGCTGCAGAGATGCCCGCTGCGCTGCGCCCGCGCCCACGGTGGTGCAGTGTAGCTAAGCCGCTGGCTTTGGCGCCGTGGGCCGCGGTATGCACCACACCTAGGCGCGGGGCTTCTCCTCCGCGCCCGTGACTATGGGCCGGGCTTCGCGCCGGCCTCGCTCTTGCCGGCTTTGGCCGCGCCGTCGGCGCAGCAGCGGCACCGAGCCGAATCCGCGGCCCGCGGCCGGGGGGCGGATTGCTCGATTTTTTAAACTGACCCTTTTCCTCTGCCGTCCCGGGCCGCGCGTGGCGTGGACTCCCGCGCCCAGCCCCCCCCCCCTCTCCCTCCGGTTTGTTTTGCGCCCGGGCCGGCGGTGCCAAAGAGCGTTGTCCTGGCGGCGTCTGGCGTCTCTGTTTTTTTCGCGATCGATGTCTTTACTACCGGCACCCCTTTCCATTCCCCCTCGCTGCTCAGGTGCGGTGGGGCTGGGTGGGTGCGCACACTTGCTACTTGCGAGCTCGTTTGCGTTCCTCTCCGCCTGGGGATTTTCATTTATCTGGAAAAGTATTTGAGGGAAATTTTTCCAAAGTTTCATTGTTTCACAATTTTCCGTATATATTTCATTTTTTCCCATTTTTATTTTTCTGGAAAAGTAACTTTTTTCCTTTAGAAAATTATTTTGGACTTTGAGATCCCTACCTCCGCCACCACCACAACACTCCTGAGCGGGCGGGCCGGCGGCCAGGGCCAGGGCCGCCGTGGTTTGGCGCGGCGTGTCTCGTGGCACGTTGGTCACGTGTCTTCCCTCCGTGCGACGGCGGCGGCCGCGAACTGGTCGAGAGGGCAGCGCCGCCGCGCCACTTTATAGCTGTCGACTAGTGTAAGTTCGCCTGCTGCACTTTGCTTCGCGCGCCTGGCTTAGTAATGGCGAGATACTCACTCGGGCGAATGACCCCCGACTTTGACGCGCTACCGCCCTCCCCCCTCACCCGCCTTTGCTGGCCGCTCGTATGCCCCCTCAACCCCTTAGTCATCCGCCCGACCGGCGCCCACCCTCGCGCCGCCCCACCCCACCCAACCTCACCTAACCCCTCCCCACCTGCCCCACCTCTCCCCCCACCTCACCCCGGGCTGCGCTCTGCCGACCACCCGACCTGCGACGCCCGCCGCCGGAGTGGCAACATCGACGACCAGCTAGTCAGCTAATTGTTTGTTCGGTTCCAGTGAAATTCGCGACGACATATTTAGTTTTCGCCAGCCGCAGAGCTGAGACGCGCGGATTCTGCCGGTGCGGGACACCGCCGCTGCCGGCTTCCGTGCGGCGAACTGCTGCGTGAGTCGGAAGACGCGCGCAGAGACCGTTGCTCTTCTCCCTTGCGTCCCGCTCGGCATTTCATACTTTCTCCTCCCCGCTCAGACAGACCACGCGACCACGTGCCATAAGGTCGTCGAACCCCCCGCACCTGATCGTGCTCACCATTCTCATTCATTTGTAACACCACGCGGATCGGCGACGGCGTGCTGCCAGTTTCCCGTCTTCCATGGCTTGCTTCAGTGCGCGCCCACTCTTCCTCGTTTTGGCAATATAAGGGGTCATCCAGAGAGTGCGCCCGTCGTTTGCCGTTTATACGAACGTACCGATAGTTTCAGCCTCTGGAAACCTCTCAGAACGCCTGATGGGTAGGCAACATCTCGCCTGCCGCGCATGCGTGCACTGCGGGGTGGCCTACCCCGAGGCTCGCAGGCGCCGAGCTGGCGTCATTTGCCGAATACGAATCTCAGAAAAACGGACGCACTTTCTGGACCATCTCCCTAATCTCTGGCGCAAGTTGTATAGAGCACTGAAGCAGTAAAATTGGCCTATGAGCCCCTTGCGTGCACGCAACGTACACTACCTACAGCTCGGGTTAACAGCTGCACTTGCAACCGCGCCTGGCCTGAAGGCAATGGAAAGGAAGGGGGGGGGGGTCTGACTCTTTCAGCTTTTCGGTCTCGAATCGCGTCCCTCGCAGTGCGGCGGGCTCGATATCTCGTTTCCTGTGTGTCGCGTCCGCCGCCGGCGCGGGCGCGGGCCTTCCGCAGCCACCCCCCTCCTCCCTCCACCCGCCACCACCACTGCGCTTCAAGGCGATCTCTCGGCCGCATTGCCAAATGATTGCGTTTTATCTAACTGCGCCTATATGAGCCGACTCGTGTGTGCTTGTTCGGCGCTGTGTCGCCGCCACCACGGGGGCCCGGCGACACATGCATGCACCGTGCGCGGGGCGGGGAGCGGCGGCGTGTGGCCGACGACTAAAGCCTCTCCTAGCCTTCAGCAGCGTCAGGCTGCTGCTGCCGTGAGGGCGTGCGGACGGCTCATATGAGCAGCAAGGTGCGTCGCGAACTAGTAAAGCCACACCACGCTACGCCTCGGAGCCACACGCTCCGGACACTTCAAGTGCTGATAAAAAGTGAAAAGGGCGTAAGTCCAATGGCAAGTCCGAGGACTTGCGCCCTTTTCAGTTTTCATACCACATACCAGTGACTTGCTGTGGGAGTGTCCGCCCGCCCGCGCCGCCAGCAGCGCCCCCGCGGCGCCGCCGCCGCTGCCCCGCCCTATCTGCAGCTGGCCGTTGATTCATCCTCCTCCTCCTCCCGCCGCCGCCGCCGCCGCCGCCGCCGCCGCCGCCGCCGCCGCCCGGACGACGCCAAGCAAGAGGAGGGCGTCGACGCGACGACATGTGACGCGCGGCGGCCGCGACGCAGCCGTCTCGCTCCCACTCGAGCGTGGGCCGCGTGGGATGGACACAATAATGCAACCACGTCGTGTTTGTCGCACTCGCTTTATGAAGCCGTGATTGTCCCGCGGACATCTGGTCTGTCTCTGCGTCGCGCCGGCAGGATAGGAGGCCCTCCGGTGGTGACCGCCGCGACGACGCGGGCATCCTTCGTTTGGTTTCGGACTTTTTCAATTTTTCTCCTTCCCCCCTCTCTCTCTCTCGCTTTCTCGCTGACCTCCTCCTTTCCTAGCGCGTTTGTTATTTATTTTAATCGACTAGAGTCGCGCGTCGCGCGCGGGAAAAACAACAACAACTGAAATCAAGGCGCGCGGACGCGCGCTCTGCGCTGAGATTTGAACCCGTGACCTTGCCTCCGTGCTGCCACCACCGCCGTGGTCGCGGTCAGCCGCCTGTGACCTAAATTAGGTCGAGTGGGTGGCTTTTAACGGCACGATACATGATGTGTTGTCCCCGCCGCGCGATGCCTCTCCTCGCGAATGCGCTGCTCGCTTCTCAAAGTCGCCGCGTGCTCGCTTTGTTCGTCGTGCGACGTGCGTGGCGATGATGATGTCTTTGCGCTGCCTCGCCAGCGAAAACGAGCCGCGACGTCTTTGGCTTTTCGAAAGCGCCCCTCCCCCCTTCCTTCTCCGGGTAAATGAACCCAAAGGAGCAGCAGGGGGCCTTATTCTTGAAAAACCACATGACGCCGGTTTCACCGTGGAGTTCGACAAACATGAACGACAACAACAACAGCAACAACTGGTGGGCAGGGCGCGCGGGTCGGTCCCCTTCGCTGCAGCCTCACCCTCAACGCAAATGCTAATGAACGGCACAGCTTTGATCGGTAATTTTCCTTCCCCGGCCGGGTTGGGTTGGGACCCGTGAGCGCTCGAGGGGAGCATCACGTCGTTTCCTTTCCCTTTTTCCCCTGCTGCGCGTTGCTCACCCGGGCCTACCTGGTCCCCTGGGTACGTCCGTACCCGAAAGGGGGAGGGGGACCTGGAAGGAGCATTCCGTTCGCCTCGTCCTAGCCTCGTCGCGCTGCACCACCGCACCGCTCCTAGGCGAGCGAGAAGTCGGCCATGGGTGTTTTTACGAATGAGTCCAGCCTCAGCGGCGGCGGGGGGGACCGGGGACCCCGACCCAGCCCAACCGGCGGCCGGACTAGGCCGGACTTCCCTGCCGCTGCTCCTGCTGCTGCTACGCCTGCTACGCCGCGCCGAGGCGGATGTTATTGGCGCGAACAGGGTGGCCTTTGCCGCGTCGTGGCGCACAGCCGATCGCTCGCTCGCTAGCTAGCTCGCCCGCTCGCTCGCTAGCTAGCTCGCCCGCTCGCTCGCTTCGCGTAGCGCGCTACGTGGAAATAATAAACTGGACATTTTTACGAACGTTTTAACACTTTTGGCACCTCATACACACAAGTCGGTCGATTTCGTATAGACGCGCAAGTTCACCATCAATTAGTTTGGCGCCTCGTGTGTGCAATACCGCGAGTCACAGCAAAGTGTGACAAACCGACTGAATTAAGCAGGAATGCGCCAAACATAACCCACGAGCCTTTTTCTCCGTGCATTCCAGCCCCCCCCCCCTACACGGTAAAAACAATGTCTTATTTTATTTTTATTTTTTTGAGGAAAAGGGGGAAGCTTTGAGGAACTCCCATGTTTAAGGGAGAGTCCGATCTCGCCTCAGATTTTGAGGAATATTCTCAAAAAATGAGGAAAAATCCCACATTCTTTGAGGAGACATCCTCGAAATCTGAGGAGTTTTTGTCAAACCAGGGAAGTTCCTCAAATTTTTCCCTTTTCCCTCAAAAAAATGAGACATTGTTTTTACCGTGTACCGATCTCGTGATCTCTCGGCCCGACCGTTTTACTCCCCTCGGGAACTCTCCCGGCCTGATTATTACTCCTCTCGCCGAGCTCCACCGCACTGTTAGTGAAAAGCCTGGATTTATCCAAGCCTGCGTATGGAATCTCAAGTTATTGCCTTGGATTTTCTTTTACGATCGCTTGGATCTGCAAACCTCCGTGCTGCGCATAGGCTCTGGTTTTATCCGTGGAAATTATGGGTTGGAATTTTTCCAAGCAACCACCCCTGACAGGCACCGGTCGGCCGTTCGGGACGGTCATCCTGTTTGGAATATTTCCGCTCGTTTAGTCCAGGGGATTCGGCTGGAAAGGTCCGAGCGTCGTCCCTGTAGTCACCCGGAGTGTGTGGATTGGGTGGGATTCGATAGTTCCGATGCTCCTTTTCCTTACTCCTTTTAAAAACCCTCACCCCGCCTCTTCTACCCCTTTCGACAACCCTCCCGACCTCCTCTACTTTTCTCGAGAACTCTCCCCTCTCCCCCGACCTCTTTGACTCCTCTCGCTAACTCTCCGCGGCGTCCTTGACTCCTCTCTCTCCCCCCTCGAGAACTCTCCCGACACCTTTACCCATACCTCTCCGACCTATCTCCCGACCTCTTTCACTCCCCTCGAGAACTCTCCCGACCTCTTTTACCCTACTCCTCTCGAGATCTCCGCCGGCGCCGGCCCCGTTCCTCACACTCGCCGCGATCCCTGCTGCTGCAGGTCCTGTAGGCCCCGTTTCCTCGCAGTGAAAGTGACAGCCAATGACACTGAGCCGGTAGGCTGGCCGGCAGGCCTGCGGTGCCCGTCGGTGCCGCGTATACTTGGCATGGAAGTGGTTCTAGGTCGGCGGCCTTGCCGCCCGGCCGGACCGCGCCGCCGCCGCTGCTGCTGCTCCATGGGCGCAGAGAGGGTTTGACTTTATGGCGCCCGCGAGGTGGTGTGCGCCAAGTCGTCGTCGTCGGGGCTTATACGCGGCGAACTTGGGACAGTTAGTTGCAGTTATTGCAAACTTATGCGCGCGGTGCGATCGGTCTCAACGGCCCGTTCGACGGCTCCCAGATGTTCACGGTGGCGGTGGTTGGGTCATCTTCATACCAATAAACGTAACGTAACCTTCGCGTCGTCTGTGGTCGCTACTTGAAACGCGTGTCCGCTGAGCGGCGTGGGTACTCCTTGCTAATCGCCTGCTGTGCGGTTAACTGGCACAGCGCTACAAAGTTGTCGTGTTTGCGGCGTTCATTCGCCGGTTCCCATAAAGTCCCGTCGTGACGGGAGTGTTTGCCATACTCTCCACGACGCGTACCTGTGCTGAGGAGGACGACGCCGGCAGTGATGGCGGCCAGGAGGCTGATGGACAAGTTCGACGCCCCCTCCATGGCTCTCCGGCTCGGGATCTCGCTATCTGCAAACAAAACGGAAACAAGAACGGGTTCAATGTGGGGTTTTCCTCCGGGTGCGGCGGGCCCCTCTGTTTGTCGTACGTATTGGTAGCGAATCACCACCGCGCGTATATTCCCGAGCGGAAAAAATGCTCCACAGTCCGCTTCAACTGATGCCTCTTTTGGAGTTCCCCCGAAACCATATCAAAAAACCGAGAACTTATCGTTGGCCTGATACCCACCGCCCACCCATCCCGCCAATATACCCCCTCTTTCTCTTTGCGGTATCACCGTGATTATTATTTTCGCCCCTCTCCCCCTCCCCAAGTATTTCGTTCGGCGTTTGGTTCCTCCTCTGGCCCGTCTCTTAGGACGCTACGCCACGCCAGGCCACGCCGACCTACTTGCAAGTTCACTGCCACGACCAGTGGGGCGGGGCGGGGGGCAGCTGGACGAGACGGAGTGGGGGCGCGCGGAGGAACATCGCGTCCCGATCACCTGTTCCCCTCACCGCAACCGCGCGGACTAAATACGTTTCCGCCACTAGTCCGCTCTTTCATTAAAAAAATATTATCACAATTGGCCTTGATTTTGCATGTTGTCGTGTCATGTGTCTTATTATTAGTTTTATTCGCGACAAGGAACATTGAGAACGATCGGAGAGAGAAAGAGAGAGACTGGGCCTTCATTATGAGCGACATTAAAAGAGCGCGACTGCGACTGACACCCTTGACGTCACCGGGATATACAATCCTGCTCGTGCATGTTGCCAAGCCGTTGGCAAGCAACCC
>NW_026267252.1:141380-159597 GCF_000697945.3 Frankliniella occidentalis | reverse complement strand
ATATTTTCTTCTTTTTCTGCAACATTTATTTATTTTTCTGATTTTTAAATAGGACTTCTGCAAACGAAACACCCCTGGAACTTTGCATACAGTGCCGTTTGCCAGATGTTGTTGAATCCCTCTGCTCTCGAGGTGTCGATATGTCTATTCCAGACAGGGATGGCTGCTGCCCTCTGTGGGCTGCTTTAGCATCAGAGCAAGAAGATATTGCTTCAATTTTAGTTAGGTAAGTCTCGCTTTGTTACTTTGCTCTATCCTCCATGTTTTAGAACATCTTTTAGTTCAGTTTTTCTTTTTTATATGTACAGAAACGGTGCAGACACTGACTGTTGGGGTGCTGGGCCTGATGGTTGTCTGCAGTCGCTGCTCCACAAAGCTATAGATGATAACCAGCAGAGCATTGCAAATTTTTTAATCAGATCAGGCTGTGATCTGAACGCCCCTCGTCGCCCTGGACCGAGTGGAGTAGGAGGTGACGAGGCACACGACCTTCAAGGACCATTGCATTTGTGTTGTTCATGGGGTCTACAAAGCACTGTACAAACATTAGTGGAACATGGAGCCAATGTTAATGCCAAGGTGCTTGCCTCCTCTTTTGAATTGCGTTGGCTCCGAAAAAAACAAGCGTAACACTGCCAGTGCCGGAGAACAAGAGTAACTGGGAGCAGCGCGGAGAACTCGAGTAACTCCCTATCTAAATAGCCAGGCGTTACTCGAGTTCTCCGCGCTTGTGCCAGTTACTCTTGTTCTCCGGCACTGGCGGAGTTACGCTTGTTTTTTTCGGAGCCAACGATGGTGCTGCCTTTTCTGAAGCAGCCATTGTTCAATTTATGATTCCTTGTTACTTGTTTATCAGGATGCAGACGGTCATACACCTCTCCATATTGCAATTCAGAATCAACACCCCTCTATTATAGCCCTTTTGCTCTGTCACCCCAACATTGATTTGTCGATCAGAGACAAGACTGGACTTTCGCCGTTTGCATCAGCTTTGACTGTCCGCAACCATAAAGCAGCAGAGGCAATTCTGGATAAAATGCCTAATGCAGCTGAACAGGTACAAACTTTTATATTCCATTTTAAAGGTTATATTTTTAGGAAAATGTTTAGGGATCTATCTAATTAACCTCACCTGCTCAAACATACACAATGACACAAACTTACATGCATACACAATTTAATTTTTTTCCATCTATGATGTAAACGATATTGTAAGGCTTCATTATTGGGATAGGTACAAGTGTAGTTAACATGTAACATAACTTTAAATTTTGTATTTGCAGACTGACAACAAAGGGCGTAATTTCCTGCATACTGCCATCCAACGAAATGATTCAGAGAGTGTTCTGTTTTTGCTCTCCATCAATGTGGATGTTAATTCTCGAGTCAATGATGCAACTCAGACTCCACCTCTGCACCTAGCTGCTGTCACGGGGAATGATGTGCTTGTTCGGAGTTTATTCTTAGCTGGAGCAAGGGTAATTTCCCCTTGCAGCTCTGTCCTCCTTTGTTGTTAAATGTAAACTGAAACTAAATTCATCTAATTATTATTTCCAGCCCAATGATGTTGATGCTCACAAAAGAAATGCTCTTCATGTTGCATCAGAGGCTGGCCATGCCAATATTGTTTCAGCTTGTCTATCTAATGGTGTGGCTTATGACGCTGTGGATTCTGCTGGTGACTCTGCATTGCATATTGCATGCAGAGAAGGACATCTGCAAGTTGTACGTACTCTTTTAGAAGAGTCCCAACTGAATGCAGAGACTATGAACCTTAAAGGTCAAAATCCTCTTCATGTGTTAGCTCGACATGGCAAGGATAACTCAGCTGCAATTTGTGAGCTTTTCCTCGAATTCATGCCAGATTACCCAATAAATAAACCAGATCTAGATGGAAACACAGGTATAATTTTTTCCTCAGTAATTTTGTTGTTAAGTTACTGTGAATATGTATCTGCTTTTGACAATCTTTGCCATGTCAGAATATTAACTAGTATTGTCTGATTTCAGCACTGATGTTAGCTTACATGAAGGGCAATGGGAATCTTTGCCGTGCTCTTGTGAAAGCGAAGGCTTGCATAGGATCTATGAACAAGGATGGTGTCACAATCTTTAATTACCAAGTGACCACGAAGCAGCTGCTTTACAGGTCATTTACCTAATCAAATACTATTTCTACCCAACTTAATTTCCTTTGTTGTCAACCCAAACATATGTAATGTTATTTGGTTTCAGTCTGCTTAATCAACTCTCTGAGGAACCTCCATGGGCAGAAGGGGATATATGCTTGGACTGTGGTACAAAGTTTGGTTTCACTGTTCGTAAGCATCATTGGTAAGCTTCATTAGGGTAATTAAACACTATTTGAGTTACATTCACCATACATGTGTCTTAATTTATTTTACATCGTACTCTTTCAGCCGACACTGTGGAAGAGTTCTATGCAGTAATTGCTCTGGTCAAGATGTCCCTATTTTGAAATTCAATCAGAAAAAACCTGTCAGAGTATGCTCAGTTTGTTTTGACTTTTTACAAGTTGGATCTTCATAAAATGCATTCCCTGAAATTGAAGAATAATTAAGCCCAATCTCTTTTTCCAAGAGTCAGTATCAGTTATGTATTATTAGTCCATAAAAGAAAGAGGCAACAGAATGTGTTATGTGATATAATAATGATTTTGCAGTATTTGCTCAGTCTGTTATAGTTTTAGATCATTCTCATTCTTAACACTACATAACTATGTTTTACTATCTACTTATATGTCTTGCATTTACTCCATCAAATCTTTAGAACTGTATGTTTTACACACTGGTGTTACTTTGATTTGATTGTTTCAATTCAGCAATATTGTTACTGGTGCTGAAAATGAATGTAGATAATTTTCTACCAATGCTCAACTAAGGGCTGGGCCATGTTGTTGTCTACAATAATTCAAATGCTTAATGTTTTTGTTAAGCTCATAGAAAAGGTATGTGTATGAACAGCACAAAATCAGCAGTCTTACAAGTTGAGGGTAGATTTTATACTGAGGTAAGTGCCATGATTAGTCTCACATGTCTAATGTTTTTGTCAAATTAAAAACAAAAACTTTTCTAGTTTGGAGGACATACTCGTGCTTACAACCAAAGGTTATTATGTCCATTCATGTGCTTTTTCTTTCACAAGATGTGGACATCAGTTGTTAAGTTTATGAATGCTTTAAGCTTTTCTGCATGTTTTTGTTTGTACCTGTAAGCATATATTTATTTTTAAATATATATTTTTACTACAATTGATTGTTTACTGTCTAATCAATTTTAGATCAGACTGAGAAATTATTACCAATATGTGTCTAGAATAGTATTTGTATTAAAATGTTACCTAAATCATTGTGCATCCAATCACTTTTTGGCACAGCCAGAATTCAGTACCCATTACCCAATTCCAGTTGGCACACTATTAAAGAAAATGGTTAAGGATAATACATACTATAGAATAGACCAATATCTGATTGTGTAATTTGAGAAAGATGTAGGAATATCAATGACATCAATTATTTATTGTTTGATAACAGGAAATTACAATTGCAGCACCATGTCAATGCATGAATCTTGCTTAAAGAGAATCAACAAAATGAAGAATTAAAAGGTTTGAAGACCTCAATAAAAGAGTTTACATGAAGATTGCACTGTACACATTTTAGCTCTGGGTCTTCCCCAATAGCCCTTTCAACTAAATACAAAATTATGTTTCTACTTCAACTGCTTAAAAAGATCGTGAGATACGCAATGATCAACACAGTGGAACCAATCGTAAACTTCCTCGGCACATGTTTCAGCTGTCTGCTTTTTGCTATTCACCCTGTTGTTACATTCTTCAAGTCTCTCCTTAAGAGCAACACATTTGGGCTTCAGCCTGCACTTTTCCTGGAAAATTGAATAATAATTATAATTAAGAGCCCACGAGAGGTTCAAAAGAGTAGCAAGAAACAAAATGAGAAATGTCTAAGGTGATAGCGACAGCTAGCAGAAAGCTATTCTATGTTCGATGTCGATTTAGAATAACAAGAAGTGACACACACCAAAATAGAGCGAACAATAGGTATTGTATTCTCGTTCAAATTTTCAAAAGTAAAAATTAAATAAAGTTACTGTAGAACGCGGACCACATATTACTAAACCAGGTAACCTATTGAGGTTAGGAATGCGAACCTTCATAATCACAGATCACAAGACTTTGGCATGGATGTGTGAGAAATCATTAGAATGTACGGCAATATTTGCAGTTAACTTACCTTTAAGGTTTCCTGGGGGTCAACAATATCTTCATCTTCTGCCTGTGCCTGAGCCTTCACCAGAAATCGGCTGGCAAAGAAGTTCCCGAACCAAGACATGCTGTTCTGAAATTAAGGAAATGGTCCAGGACTACTAATTAATATAACTGAAATACGAAAGACGGTTTATAAGTCGGAAACAATCAGAATCATCCTTCAATATCAACATTTACCTTGATATTCCTTCAAACGCGAGACGACAAACGACCCTCAATCTTGAAAGTCCTTCCTTCCGTCTGCTATTCAGTCCCTCTTCTCCT
Organism: Frankliniella occidentalis; assembly: GCF_000697945.3. Classification (NCBI taxonomy): domain Eukaryota; kingdom Metazoa; phylum Arthropoda; class Insecta; order Thysanoptera; family Thripidae; genus Frankliniella; species Frankliniella occidentalis. The sequence continues at coordinate 155,025 of NW_026267252.1, read as the reverse complement.
CTCCTCCCTCCCTCTTCCTCTCTTCGCTTCTTCCCGGGCGTTCGCAAAGCGGTCGAAAATGGTCGCATTGGCACAGAAATGGCTTAACCTAGGTCCCTAGGTTTAACTTGAAAACTAACGAAATAAATGCATTGCCCACATGTAAGAAATCCGCGATAATTTGACATCATACTTGACGTGAAGCCTAAGTCACAAAAGCAGCATTGCATGACGGCACTGTTTTGAGGAAACAGCAAAGCAGCAAAGCTGTACGGGCCGACGGCAACGGCAGTGTTCCAAGGAAACAATGTTGAAGCGGCCGAAGTCGTGGTCGTTGCAGCATTGACCTGATAGAAATGTTCAAATATTTTATTTTGGGTATGTATTTTGAAGAATTTTGTTCAGGAAAACGAATGGAGTAAATAAGCAATTCGCTTGACGTCAGTCTGCTCCGTGCAGCCTGACCAAGGGGCGACAGATCAACACTGTTCAGCGAGAAAAGTAAGTATACTCAAAATTCCTAAATATACTAAATCACTCATAAGTAAAGCTTGTTGTGATAGGGTCATTAGTTTTATTTTTATCTATGTTCATTTATTTCACACAAATATAATTCAGTTATCTTCAAAACAGCTGTAATAATGGGAATTGTAGCTACTCTAAGTGTAAAATGACATAATTTCATTGGTTTATTTCAAGATGACCTGTTAATTTGTACTTATTTTTGTCGTAAAAATTGGTTACTGATATAATTTAGGAGTGTCATCCTGAATAAACATTCTAATGAAGCTTACAATTAAGCATTGCGACACTCATTATTGGGAGTAACATAACCTCACTTACTATGTTTGTTTTGATTTTGCTTTCAGCTATGAGTACAACCATGCACCCCAGCCATGGATCCAACCAGAATGTACAAAATTACAATCCAAACCATCCTATGCACAACAGAAATAGAAACTTTAAGCTCCTTAGCGATCCATTTATAAACAAGGGTGGTAACAAATTGTACCGTTATGATGGTGTGCCTAATGATGCTACCCAACCTCTTGTTATTTGTCGGGATCCCCGCTCAACACTTACCAGGATATGGGCACGTCTGGATCAACTAGACATTCCTGTACCGAGGTTTAAGGTAACTTCCTCTTGAATCAAGAGCTCAATGATCTAGATCTATTATCAAGAACTGTGTTTTTAATATTGTGTTCAAATGCTATACAGTTCAGTTTATCTTACCAAGTAGGGCGGTAATTTATAAGTTTTGTTTTCAGATTGATGCTAATTATGTTGGAGACCCTCCTCCAGTGGAAATTACAATATCCAATCTAAATGACAATATTGACAAGACATTTCTTGGAGATATGGTAAAAGAAATTTTCCTTGGTCTTATGAGACTGTTAAAAAAAATTGATTTCAACATTTTTATTTTTACTCAACAATTACATTGGTTGCTATGTTATTTTACAATTATAGGTTTCAAAATTTGGTGCATTTGAGGAGCTGACCATATTCTACCACCCTGTAACAAACAAACATCTAGGATTAGCACGGGTAGTATTTGAACTTACCAAATCTGCTCGTGCTTGTGTGGATAAACTGAATGATACATCAGTCATGGGGAAGGTTTTACGCGTTTTTCTTGATCCTTTTGGTGAGAAATCTCTTCTGTAATTAATTTCCCTAGGTATTCTATATCAGAAAATAAAGACTTTAAACTAACTCATTAATTCTTAAATCAAGGGAATGAGTGCCGTACGACATATCAGACTCTTACTGAAGAAAAAAAGGAACCTCCAAAGGAGATAGAGAAAGAGAAAACTAAAGAAGATGACAAAGATGATAAAAAGTTAATTAAAAAGCCTCCCAAAGTACCCCCTGAGCATGAACCCGAACCTACTGCCAACCATAAGGTAAGACATTTAGGTTTTAAACCTTTTGTCAGTGTTTTAACTTCATATATTGTAGTGATTTCCATTTTATTTTTACCAATGATATGATTTTTATTTTTAGGCTGAGTTACACAGATATGATAGTACTCATCCAAGGTTGCATACTGATTATACGACTCCCGCAAGTGATCTTGGTTACAGAACTGGCTCAAGTGAAAATAATTCATATATTGGTAAGTCAAACTTTTTCTCGTCTCGAAACCAATCTTTTTACCTTTTTGTTTGTTGGATTAATAGTCTTCCTCTTTTCTTATCAGGTGCATCATCGGACAGAACATATAGTCAATATTCCCATTCAACTCCAGGGTCTACTTCTAATCATTCATCACAACAATATCCACCATACGATTACCACAACCATGGCAATCATGCTCACTATCAAATTAATTACCATTCTCAACCACCACCTGGTTACCCGCCAGGCCTTCCGCCTACTGCAAGCCAATGGACTCAGCACTGGCCCCCAGCGCCAAATGCAAGAGCTGTCAACTCTGCATCTATGCCTCTAACAAATGATGTTCACCAGTGGTCAGGATATCCTCCTGTTCCTGATACAAGAAATGCTCTGCCTGCCAAGGTGAGCTGCTTTACTTAAGATTTCCCATTTACTGTAACTGTTATCAAGACTTATTTCATATTGTACTTGTAGTCAAAAAGAAAAGAAAAGTCACGACGGAAAGGTGCTGATGCTAGTCCCGATGACAGTAAGTTGGATCTCGATACACGGATAGAAATGTTACTGAAAGGTGGCAAAGTAGGTGTTGCACCTGCCTTCCTTCAGTTGGGAGTAAGCTCAGATGAAGAAGAGGAGCAACATCGGAATAAAGTTGTGTCTCGGCGTTCATCAAGCTCTTCAAGGTGTGTATTATGTTCTTAACTTAACAAGTTAATTTTGACTTTCTTCTTCAAAATCTCATTAACAGTGCTAGTTTTAATTAATTAATGTACTCTTTTAGACACCGTAGACATAACAAACACAAAAGTCATGGAGTGTGTAGTGGGGAGTCTGATGTGGAAACAAGAGATGCTGAAAGATTAAATGATGATATCACAGATCTTCCTTCAGAAAAAGAACCACTCTCAACCCCCCCATCACCTTATTTGTCAGAAGAAATTTACCTGCAGTGTCATCAGGATTATATTGAGGAGGTAATTGCACTGACAAATTGCATTATCAAGGATATAACCTCAAATGATTTTTAAGTATCTGTTCTAAACTTGGAATCTACACAATTTTTCTCTTTAACAGCTTCATAGAATTAGAGAAGAAAGAATAAATCACAAAGCTTCTAAAAGCAAAAATTACAAAAACTCAGAAGTTAAGAAATCATCAGAGGAACTTCATAGTGAGATAAGTAGTAGTGAAGATGAGATTTTAACCCGTGGTACATGTAATAATGATGAGAATAGTCAGCAGTCCAGAATCCAATCATCCTCAGATGAACTTAGTCGATTAGAAGTTATACCTTCCCTGACTTTCAATAAAGTCTCTGAAGATAGTCAAAAGTCTACTCCATTGAAAGTAAGTTTAGTTTCTTCATGTTTTATTTTTCTTACTTTATCAGATTGCCATCTAATGCTTTAATTATTTCAAAATTTCTTATTTTAGGATGAGCAAAATAGTCAGGATGATGACAGAATGTCATTGTCGAGTTTAAGTTCCGGAGATGGCAAAATTAATACAGGTGACACTCCTGTGTTTACACCTCATGTTCCTCCTCCTTCTATCCCTACTCATATACCTCCTCCAACTCATTTACCCCCACCTCATTTAACATATCCACCCCCAGGCTATGCTTATGGACAGCAAGTTCCTTACTATCCCGGACAACCACCACCACCGAATCTTCCTCCAACTAATATTCCTCCTCCCTACACTGGCCCATACCCAGCCTATCCTCCACCACCATCCGGCCAAGAAGCGTCATATTACAACATGAGCTATCAGGTATTCTAGCTATTACAAGCCATGTATGTGTATATATTTTCTAAAATACCGGAACATTCATGTTTTAACCCTTTTATTTCAGAACTACCAAACTAGTGAAAACCATTTTTCAACCCATCCAAATGCATACTTACCAGGATCTCACTCTGCAGCATATGCTTATCCTGCATACCCCGGGCAGCCAGGAGTACCTGGTCAAGAAGAAGCTCAAGGGCACATAATTCAGTACGTTCTTTTACCAGTGATTAAGAATTTGCTTTATTTGTTTGTGTTGTTAACAGACTCTCTTGTCTTTTTAAGGGGTGTAATAGATAAAGTAATCGCTGAATTGAAGGCCATTTTAAAGCGAGATGTCAACAAGAAAATGATAGAGAACACTGCGTTTAAATCCTTTGAAACCTGGTGGGATCAAGAAGAAAACAAAGCCAAGGTAATTGGAAAGAAAAAAAATGTTTCTCTAAATTTAAATAACCGGATTTTGGAAAACTTGGAAAGGTGTGTTTTTAACATCTTATATTATGTCTGTACGCTTCTGTATTCTAGGCGCCATCAGCTGAGGTTCCAGTTGAACCAGGAAGTGCAGAAAAGGTCTCTAAACCTGCTCCTAGCCGTGAACCTTTGGAAACAGGAGGCTTAACTGGTTTTGGATTGGGCTTTAGGGCAGCCATTCCTAAGATGCCATCATTTAGAGTAAGTATAGTTCTGAATATTGCACTTTTTTATTTTGTGAGTTTTATGATATTTGAATCTAATCTAAGCTTTACTTTTCTGTAGCGGAAACGTAAATTACCTTCACCTACTCTTGATGAAGATGGTTCATCTAGACCTGGTGCTCTGAGTGATCAAGAGGAAATGGTCAGGCAATCTGACTCTGAGGTAAAAGAAAAGAAATAAAAAAAATTCATGCTTCTGTTTATTTCTTTGATTGTCATTTCTCAGTTTTGGTGTTCTTATCCTTTTCAGGCAGAAACTTCTGGTACAAAACACCGACGTGAGCGGCGACGTCGGCGAATTATATCTGATAATGATGAATCTTCCACTGTCAAACGATCATCATCGTCATCATCATCATCTTCTTCCTCTTCTTCCTCATCATCATCTTCATCCTCATCCTCATCATCAGCTTCTAGTAGTCGATCAGCAAGTCCTAGTCTCAAATCTATTTCTAGTGCTAGTAATCTTAGTTTGCCATCATCAGGCAGTGGCTCTGAGAGTGGTGATGATGAAGAAGCACACAGTGCCACAACTGCTTCTGCAAAGGAGCGTCTTGCTGAGAAATTAGCTCTTTTGGATCTGGAAGAACTTGAACTTCTTAGGACTTTCAGGTGGGCAATGTTTCCTTTTTTGAATATGTTTTGAGTCTTATCAAAATATTTCTAGTTAGAAAACCTACCTAAAATTATTATTCTTCTACAGAGAAAGAACACCAGTGGGCAGTTGCACGCCTCTCCCTGATGATACTGAGAGTTCCGATGGAGAGATACTATATAGCAAATTTGGCTCATTTGACACTTCTCTCCATGATGAATCAACTGATGATGCCTCTGAAACTGAAGAAGCTATGGCCTCCTTAGCTAACAACAAAACACCAACTCAACCAGGTTCTTCACTGACAGCATCTCATGCTAGTGCAACTAAGAGTGCAGCAAGTATAGATTCAAGTGCTACTTTGACCGCCTCTCCCAGCTTCGGTTCTCCAGCATCCCAAGACAGGTCTCCTCAGCATCTTGCAGATGTCAGCAAGTAAGTGTTTCTGTTCAAACATGCTCCACCTCCACCTAACTTTACCCTTATTCCTCATGAGAATGTGGTCTTTAATAAAATCTTTTGTTACAGGTCTGATTCCTTTGCAATTGAAGCACTTATGGCCCTTGCTGGGGCAAACCAAAAGAGCACTTTAAAAACAGGCCCAGAGATTGTGTCTGGCATTCGTAAGCTAGAGAAGTCAAGTGATGATGACAAGTATGGAACTCTTTCTCATAGCAGTATCTCAAAATACAGTTCATTCTGTTGTAATCACACCTATTTTACCTTTACCTTGCAGGAGATTTGCTTCTTCGGTCAATGGTTTGACATCATCCATACCTAAAAGTATTGCAAGAAACAAAAAGGGCCAGATGCCACTGGACGAAGTTGTTAACAAGTGGGAAAGTGCACATGATGATAACAAAAGATATGCTTCAGATAATTATGAAAGAGACCACGATCAATATGGTAATCTCTCGCCGGCTCATCAAACCCTAATTACTCTTGAACATTCATATTCTTTACCACCTGAAAGAGACCCTGCCAGTCCCCCTCCACATACTGACCCTCATTCTCGCAAGCTTTTCAATCATGATCATGGGTATGTTGGCACAAAGAAAAGTCTTATTTTATGTGTTGTATTCTTTGTAAAATTATGATTATTCATGCCATTTTCTAGATATACTGCACGAAGCACAGCACCAAACAAACCTCTTGCACCATTGGTGGATGATAACTATTACAAGGAGCCCAAGAAAACTTCACCAAAGAAGCCTCAAAGAAGAGCTGAGATTGACAAACTTTTGCAAGCTAACAATTTGTTTAGGTAAGTGGGATTAGAGAATTTTACCCATGCCCATGCCTAATACCTGAGATTGTTACCATTCAAAGTGCCACAATCAAATTTTAAAACCATTACTTTTTGTTAGTTAAAAAATAAAATTTATTTTCACAGGGCTCCTGTTGTTGTCAAAGAAAAGCCAGTGGTATTCTCTGAGCGCTCAACAATGCAGGAAATGCAGGTCCTGTATGAATTCTTGACACGGGGTGTCGATCCAGAAGATATAAATTATCTGAAGAGGAGTTATGATACAATGCTTGCCAGTGACGCTGCTGGATACTGGCTCAATGATACACATTGGGTCGATCATTGTCATATCCTTTACATGCTTAATTTACCTGGCATTTCCTTTGTTGTATTTTTATGTGTTTCAAAACTTTGATGCTCATGTGTTTCATTTTTTTTCTAATCTTTACAAATTCTGTCTTGTTTATTTATCCTTAATTCCATTGCACATACTGACCTGTCATCCTCGCCTCCCAAGAAACGAAAACGAGATGAGCTTCGATTACATGCTACAGGCAGTGCAAGAACTGAAGGTTATTACAAACTAGATGTAAAGGATAAGATGAAGTACAAGGTAAGCTGATACTTTTTAACTATCCATTTACCTCACTCCTTTGGATTTTCTCAGCAATTAAATCTAATCTAGTTATTTATTTTTTGGTTCTCCAGTATCATTTTGCACAGTCAGTGCAAACAACTACGGTGGCTGTTGAAGACCCCTCCAAGAATATTACTGGTAAAATGCAATCATTATCTAGAGAGGCAAGAAATAATCAGCGAAGATTACTCACCGCGTTTGGTCAGGTCACTGATAGTGACTTGCTGAAATTCAACCAGTTGAAGGTATTATAAACAGTGTATGATCTTATATGTTTTCCACGTGTTACGTGATTAATTTTGGTTGATCCACCTGTTTTACAGTTCCGCAAGAAGCAGTTGAGATTTGCAAAATCTGGAATTCACGACTGGGGCTTGTTTGCTATGGAGCCAATTGCTGCAGATGAAATGGTTATTGAATATGTAGGACAAATGGTTCGACCTGTAGTGGCAGATAACAGAGAACGCCAGTATGAGGCAACTGGTATTGGATCATCATATTTGTTCCGTATTGATTTAGAGACAATTATTGATGCCACAAAGTGTGGAAATCTTGCTCGCTTTATCAACCATAGCTGTAATGTAAGTATACTTTATACTGGGTACTGTGTTATTGTTGATTTTGTTTTATCATCTTGTTTGCTACATTAAATTACTGTTACATATTCATTACAGCCCAACTGCTATGCTAAAATTATTACAATTGAAAGTCAGAAGAAGATTGTCATTTATTCCAAACAACCTATTGGTGTCAATGAAGAAATTACTTATGATTACAAGTTTCCTTTGGAAGATGAGAAAATTCCATGTCTCTGTGGAGCCCCACAATGTAGAGGAACACTTAATTAGCAAAGGAAGCAAATTTGTATCCTCTTTTCCACCAATGTCATTCCTTGGTTATCTTTTCTCATTAATTGGGGATGATTTCATTTACCTTAGTTTTTTAAATCTCTCAAACATAGCTCGAAATGTGCCTGCAACAGTTGCCTATCTACAAAGTGTGTCGTCACTTCCCTTCTCTGCCTCTCACCTATCAACCACAGATGAGAGGAGGTGAAAATTTACTTTGTAAATAGACTGCTGTAGCAGATAAATCTTCCCCATGCAATGGGCTTGTTCTTTACTTTCTATATGCAGTGTATGATGTAACCTCTGCAGCTGTGAACTGTTAGTATCTTGTTAGTGAATGCTTTAACATGGCAAGTTGTGTTTTGCTTGTTTAGGTTTGTGTGAAATTATTCTCCAAATTTGCGTTGTAATTTTGTGGTAGGATACGGTAGGTAGTTTATTGTGTCAGCAAGTCTGTGATATTTCCTAAATAGTTGCATCAAGAGTAGTGATCAAATGCAACATTTTAAATAATCTTAGTGAAGTGTATGTCAGCTTACCCAATTTCCTTAGAAGTTTTCCCTGGTAATGTGTGTTGTGTAAAATATTTTGTTGTCCTTTTCTTTTCTGTTTGTTTTTGTTTTGATGTAATTATAAATCAATCTTTCTGATGACTTTTACTTACTTTGACTCAGGATGTTATTCAGTTTACAATTCAACTAGGTATGTATTGTTATCATTTATTTTTGGCATTACCGCATAAATCAAATAAGTTGTGTGAGTCATTCGCACCCTATTTATTATTATTAAAATCCATTGGTAACTTCAATTCTGCTTGCCTGTATACGTGATCATATCATATATGTAAACAAGTCAGCATTTAGATGTGAATGGAAGTGTTCAAATGCCCAATCATTTTAGTGAACATGATGGATGTTTAGTGTGCCATTGAAAATTCCTGCTTACTAATCAGTTACACTCATATGAATGTGTGTGCCTTTATTAGGCTAGCATTTTAAAAATGCAATCATTTGAAAAGATTGACCTGTATTTAACTATGTTTTTGTCTGCTTTGTTATCTGTTGATGCCCTTTGCCCTGCAAGATGCGTCCAGTTTTTGGCAAGGACAGTCAAATTCTGTGATATTTCTGTGTGACTTTGTTGTTTAGTAATGTAGATTTCATCATTGACTTAGTACTTTTGTTATGAACCTGCAGCAAAGTTGTCTACTCTTTGGATCTCCAATACTTGTTGTACTAGTAACCTTTTTCTCTTTTCATCATATACTGTTGTTTGACAGTGTAAATGTTCCCAGGGTTTTCAAATGCCTTTTTTATACTTGTTATCAGTTGATAAATATGCCCTCACTATTTAAATCTATTGTTATCAAAAATATTTCATGAACACTTTTTTAGAAGTATGAAGCATTCTAATGTTCATGTAAATTCTGTTTAGTTAAACTTATTGGAACTCTCAGTAATTATCTCAAATTATTAAAAAAAAAAGATATTTTAATAATCGACAAGTGACTTCAGTATATGCCTTGCACTGGTGATATATGTACTCTCTTTTGTCATAAGCTTTTCATTGTATTGTTTATCGAGTTTACACCATTAGCTTCCATAACGCAGTATTAAATTAAGTTGTGCTACACAAAGACTGGACTGCCAACAAAATCACAATTTCTTCAATCCATGGATAGTTCTACACAGATGTTTTGAGATCATTGTTCTTCCACTAGGACTAATTGCTCAGGGTCAAGTTTTGTTTTAATAGATAACAAAATGTGGATTAAGTCATCTCTTTTGGAGTTTCTCATGCATTGTGCAAAGGAGCTCATGAATGACAAACATCATTAGAGACTTGTAATACCTTATAATATCCTTCATTTAATCTGTTATTGTCTTAGTTCTCTTACCCTTGCTGAGATTTAGAGAAGCGTTTATGAAATTTTTAGTATTTACAATGCGATTAAAGCGTGGAGGATATTGTTATGAATTAATTTATTGTTTAAAGAACGTAAGTCTGCTACTTTGAGTCTGGTGTAATTGATTGAGAACAGCTTCATGAACTGTTTTCTTTCATAATAATTTGTATGAATTATTGTACAGTAAATTTAAATTAGTTTTTCAATTAAATACCTACTGTTTTTATACTGTCATCTACCAATCTAAGTCTGTACATTTCAGCATGAGTTGTGTATATATATATTTTTTGTTCTCCCTTCATAAGGGAAAATGAAAATTAAAATGGAAATATGAGACAATTTTTTTCTCAACTTTTGAAATATTTACTGTATGAATCAAGCACCTTTCACCCTTATTCATGCAAGACAAGTACAAAATATTCACATATTATCAAAGAGAGGACTCTCGTAATTCTAGTCTTATTTGAATGAGACTGCAAATTGAGACCTGGTTTCTTGAACTTTCAATCACAACATTCCACAATCATAACAGAAATTCAGAATCCAGTATTTAATGCTGGTTTACTGTCAGGCATATTGCTATTGCTATTCACAAATGGGTAACTATTATTCGAAGGTAGACTGATTTCCTGACCAATACCATTCCCATTGGATATGTGTGATGGTGATGAATGTTGCATATCAAGCTGACTCTGAGCTATATCAGCTAAAGCACTTTGAATCTGACTCAGAAGCACTTCTCCACGAGCTACAACGTCTTCTAACCTTTCACCAGCCTTTTGACTTTCTTGTTCTAGCTGACGTAAGCTTGCTACCTGGGAGGTAAGAAAATTACACAATGTGTAACCTTAAAATGAATGCACGCACAACATAAGCTTTTACAAAGTAAATCAAACTTAATTTACCTGAAGTTCCGTAGATGAATCTTCATTAGGCAATGATTCTATGAGAACGTCTATATCCTTGGCACACCTTGCAATTAATGTGGCAAATAAATGGGCATAATCTGTGACTGAAAAAGTGAAAGTTCACACAGATAAATAATTATTAGAACTGCTGACGAGTTAAACTCATAAAAACAAGAGTTTTACCTTCTTGCTGTTGCTGAGGTGTTTGTGATCCACTACGGTCAAAGCCAGGGAATTTACTAGGTGTGGAGAACTGTTGCAGGATTCCGATGCTGTTGCAAAAATTATCAGCTTGCTAACACAAAATGTAAAAACAAAACAGATTAAGTTTTTTTTTATATTTTACTTTAAAGGAAAATGGTCAAAAGAAAAAGTATAACCCAATTTAATACATCATAAGAAATTCCACAAGACACAAGTTAGTGGCACCTGGTTTATTGTATCTTGGAGTTGAGTAAGTCTGTCAGCCATAATGCTAGCGAGAGTTTAGATCAAGAAATAATGAAAGATCGTAAATCCAATACGATTCCGCCAACTTTAATCGCGTCGTTTGGAATCTACAGAACGCAAACCAAATATTATGGGCAACTGTCAACTATTTGACAGACGAAACTACAAACGCAATATTAATGTAAATCTAAAGCCAAATTTATGTCATGATCATGTATGAAAAATTTGATGAGAAAATAAAGCGGCATGCGGCTTGTGACGTCACGCCACTGTGGTGGGGTGTTTGGTTGGTGTTGGGGGTTTGTGTATGTGTTGACGTTGACGTGGGTCCCAACAGCATTTCAACCAAATCTGAGAGACCAATTACAAATCTATGTGAACGTGGCATTTGGTGCTGTTCAGCGAAATAAACTTTCGCAAATATGATGTTCCTGGGCTTCAATTTATTGTATTTTCTTTCACACTTGGCAATTCTTTTAGTAATACTCTTCATTGTGGTTAGTATAATTGGTTATTTTGACTGCTTTTTCACACAAATCTCGACAACCATTGAGTACAACAGTCTTTTTTCAGAAATTTGTTCTATCAATAATGATTCTTTTTCTTTTCGACAGCTGTGTGTTGTACTGTTGTATATTACGAAGCCATATCCTGAAGTGTTCCGATCAGATGCAGAGAAATATTTTAAAACAATGGATGGTAGAGAACCTTTCCCATCACTTGCTGAGAAGTCTAGTATTCATTTGAGTGTTGTTGTCCCAGCATATGATGAAGAAAAGAGATGTATGATAATGCCCTCATCATGGATTCCTTCAGTTTAGGTATCTGTTACATATTTCTTGGACTTATTTGTTTTTCATTTATCTGTGCAGTACCACCAATGCTGGATGAATGCTTGGAGTTTTTAGAAAACCGTAGACTTAAGACAAAATCCTTTGCATATGAGGTCATTATTGTTAGTGATGGCAGTAAAGATAGGACGGTTGAAGTAGCTTCAAAATACTCGTCCAAATATGGGTCCAACATTGTGCGTGTGCTTGATCTTCAACCAAATCGGGGAAAAGGTGGAGCTGTGAGACTTGTAAGTTTTTTTGTTTTTTCTTTTCAGTGAAATCTCATATTTTTAGCTTGGTTGACTTTCCATACGCTTACTCTTAACACAATTTGTTCATTTTCCAAGGGGATGCAGTCTGCCCGAGGTGCTGTGATTTTATTTGCTGATGCCGATGGTGCCACCAAGTTCTCTGATTTAATCAAGCTTGAAGATGAGTTGCAGAAACTTCTTGGAGGTATACTTTACGATGAGTTACTCTTCTTTTAATGTAAAACCTTGGAATAATTACTTAATTTTAAATTGCATCCAATTGCAGTTGATTACCTTACATCACCTGAAAAAGTTGCTGTAAAGGATGCCATTGTGTGCGGATCAAGAGCCCATTTAGAAGATGAGGCTGTTGCTTCGCGGTCCATGTTTCGTACTTTCTTAATGTATGGCTTCCATATGCTTGTGTGGTTGTTGACTGTGAGGGGCATTAGGGACACTCAATGTGGCTTTAAGCTGTTGACAAGGTCAGCTGCCTCTACGTGTTTCCGTAGTTTGCATGTTGAGCGCTGGTAAGTTCCACACAAAATCATTTCTTAATCACATGAATATTTATTGAATGTGTCTCCTCATAAGATATCTTATTTTTCATTTGCAGGGCATTTGATGTAGAGCTTTTATACATAGCTCAAAAGTTACGTTTCCCAATAGGTGAAATAGCTGTTAACTGGACAGAAATTGAAGGTGAACATCCATATCCATTATTATACTTGCTCTTCAATGAAAAACATTGTTAGTTATTTTTTTTTCCTTTCAGGTTCAAAAGTTGTTCCCGTCTGGAGCTGGCTTCAGATGGGACGTGATTTGTTTCTCATTTGGTTAAGGTATCAAATTGGAGCCTGGAAGCTAAAAGCTGATTAATCCCTAAAATATTACATCATTTGCTAAAATGTTTTCTTTTTCTTAAATCAAACTAATCGTAGCAGTGCATATTTGGAATTTGAGAGATTTGAAAACGGAAAAAGAACTGGATTTCACCAAGAAATATGTTTTTATACCAGATGTATACCATGAGACCTGTTTTTTTCTCTTGTGGATTGGCTATCGAAGCCCTTTACTGCACTGAGTGCAGGGCCTGAAATGAGGTGTCTCGTCACACTTCAACTTGCATTAAACAGTGAAAGTGGCTGCCTACCAGAGGAATTAACATAAATTAACTTTCCTTGGCTGTCACCTGGTCAGATCTAAATGCAGTTAGTTTAAAGTGAGATTAAATCCAATATTTGTGGAATTTGTTTACTCTATTTTGTTATTAATGTAGTGTGTTTCAGTTTTCTGTGAAAACACAGTATTCACTCACAACTTGGTGAGGTATTTGTATTATTTGATAGCTGTCAAGTAGCCCAATAATATGCATATCCTTG
>NW_026267252.1:129750-130555 GCF_000697945.3 Frankliniella occidentalis | reverse complement strand
ATAAAAAGAAAGATTAAGGAATAATTCTTCAAAAATATCCAGAAAAATCCAGAAAAACAATCGGTGTACGCTTTAATTTGTAGTAAAGTACACCTCGAGTCCGCCGAGCGTACGCCGTCACACCGGCCGCAAGGACGGCGGCCCGGCCGCGACGCCCACATTCCTGCGAGCCGCACCGCACCGCACCGCGGAGCACGAGGAGGAGCAGTGACCGGACCGAGGCGTCGATGCAGCCGCCGCCACAAAGGACGCCGCCGGGCCGGCCGGGCAGGGCCGGGCCGGGAGCGGCGGACCGGAAAGTTACGTGATAAAGGATAAGATTTGCAGGATCATCCGCTAGCGCTGGCTTCTTACGGGCCAGCCCGAGGAGAGCAGGAGGCATTACTCGTTTTTTTTTTGGTCATTTCTTTTTCTCTGCTTGGAGACGAAATAACGCCCCGGCGGCGGTCGGGCCAGCCGAGAGATGGGAAAGAGCGAGAGAGGAGACAGGTGGACCGAAGCAACAAGAGGGCGGGAGAGAGAAAGGCAAGGGCGGCATCTCCACCCCGCCCCCACCCCCACAGGCCGCAGGCCGCAGGCAGGGTCAGTGTCAAGGGCAATCGAAGCGGGGAGGCATTAAAACGAGGCCAAAAACTCTCTCGCGCCAATAAACCCGCGGCGAGTCAAGAGCGTCGTAAACGTCGCGGGGCGGGGAAATACTGCGAGCGTCAAGTCCGGTCGGCAGAGAAGGGGATTAGATTATAGACGCCTGCACGACTCTCCGCCCCGGCCGGCCGCGTGCGGTCGTACACCGCGGGAGGAGGGG
>NW_026267252.1:125486-129700 GCF_000697945.3 Frankliniella occidentalis | reverse complement strand
GACGCGCTGCAGCCCGGGTCGAATTCTGGCCAAAAACACGGAACAAGTTACATAAATGGGCCTAACCTAACCCCCGCGCGCCCAAGGGGCTCTTTTAGTGGCCATTTTCCGTGTTTCGGGCCAATAGCCGACCCGGGCTGCAGCGCGTCGAGGAGGTGGACTTGACCCGACCTGAACGCATGCAATTCGGGAGACCAAGACTCGTAAAGCAGGACCGAGTTGTGAAGTCTCAGCGTTCAGTGGTGCCGACAGCCGAGTGGCTAGCGCGCTGGGGTGTGGTCTGGAAACTCTCGGCTCAGGGAACGAGTCCCGATCGGGGCGAATATTTTTTTTCGGTGGGGGGGGGGAGCTGCTGAGTAGGCGATCAAGTCCACCTCCCCATGTCGGCTGGTCTTTTGTCCTAACCGTTGGTCCCCCCCGCAAACTACTATAAAATTGTTGGTCGCGGAAGCTCGGCTATCTCCGCTTCCCGAATTTCCAGAAACTCGGTCCATCCCCCGCACAACAGCCAACCCCAACGGCTTCTAGATCCTCTGAATGACGTCAGAGTACCCGTGCGCAGGAAACTGGTTACGCACCGGTCGGGATTCGAACCCGAGCCGGACCCGGCTTACTATCCAGCCACCACGCACGGAGACCACTGAGCTACCACGACAAGTGACAGGAGCAGTGCTCACTACGGAACCGATTCCTCGCACGGGACGATAGAGAAACGGAATTCCGAGAGTACGAAGCCGCTCGCGGCGGTGCTTCGAGTTCGAGTCCCGGCCGCGGCATGAGATGTGTTCTGTTCATCCCAACGCGCGATAAGGTTGCACCAGGCTGTGCCCGACTCACTCGAGCAGAGGAGGACGTAGCCGCATACGTACTGATCTAGGTCCCGCATCACGTAAGACCAGAAGAAGCGAAAAAAAAAATCTGCCTTGGGCGGGGGCGGGAGTCGATCCCCATGCTGGCTCGTACACAAAGAGAGACAAGAAGCGACAATTTTTTTTGGCCTAGTTTTGATTCGAATGAAGATGCGTGAGGGCAAGTCCGCTGTGGCTGATGCCGGCTGCAAGTCCCTGGCCAGCAAAGCGCGAAAAATGTTCGACGGACGGTATTTGAACCAGCTCCCATCCGCCTCCCGAGCACGAGCTCTGCCAATTTGGCCACGGAGAGACGTACCCCTTAAGCCGAGCCGGGACGGTAACCACTAAGTTGCGTTGGAACTCCACATTGACGACCTGGTGGAATGACTCGGTGGTCGAAGGTTCGAATCTACGTCGCAGGTTTGAATACTACGGTCCGAGGACAATTTCCTCCGCTCTGCTGGTCATGGCTTTGCTCTGTGGTGCCTTCAGCGTAGCAGATCACGGGAGCAGAATTTTGCATTTTGGCCCCGTGGTTAATTGTCTAAGGGGTCGTCTAGCCCGTCCGTTTTCTCAGATTCATTTCTGAGAGCTTGGCGCCTGTGGGACTAAGGGTAGGCCAGCCCGCAGTACACGCATGCACTGCAGGCAAGATATTGCCTACCTATCAGGCGCTATGGGAGCTTGAGGATGCTGAACTTCGAAAAGGCGAAGGACGGGCGTATATTGTGGTTAATGCTTAAGCTATGGTTGGGTTGAGTGCTTGCAATCAATGTGGATGGTCGTAGGTTCGAATACCGGCCGTGGATCATTTTCCCCATAAAAGGACGTAAGAAACGTTGGGTCTTAGTCCCTGTCACACTCAGTGTTGTGTTGAGTAGTAGCCCCTGTCTGTGGCCTGGGGCAGTTATGGTGGATTAAGTCTCGGGTGACCCGTTGCAAGAATTCACTGTTCTTCAAATGCTGTGACGCCACAGTCTATATTATGTCACATTCAAGGTTTAGAGTGATTCCAAAAGAGTACTGAAGTTTACTTCTTGTTCTTAAATATATTTCCTTTTTACATAAATACATATATTACATATTTGTATAATATTGAGTTCAAAAAGGGGACAACATCTTTACAGGAAAAGAGAAAATGTTTATCAGATGAGAGTGTTTATAATTCTTGCACAACAATCCTTAAGTTTTAGAGCATTCTTAACAATCATTACTTCACTCATGGAAGACTTAACCATCTTTTCATATGGAATACTTGGCCATCAAAATGACCTTTCAGAATAACACCACTCTTGCTACTTAGAACAATGAGCTGGCACATAAAATCACACAATTCCACATAACTCCAAGCTGCACCTGGTCTCATTTGGTATCACTGGGGTATTACCAACACTTTAAAATGCAATTTAAATAGGTATTCCAAAAAAGCTGCTAGAGCCATTCAAACAATGAGATATTGACAGAGATGAACAATTTATTGTGTTGTCTCCAAGTCAGACCAGATTCGAAAATAATCCCCCCCCCCCCTATAAACAGTTATTTGGTAATACTATTGTTGTGTATAAATCTTACTCACTTATGATATGACTGATAATAGTTCTAAACAAAATTTTATAAATGCTGATAGTAAGTAACTATATCCTTCAGCATACCCTATTTAGATAAAGAAAGTACAAAGATATAGCTGTTGATACAATGCTTTGAATTTTTAAATTGGTCTCTTACAACTTGATGGGGAAAGACATAAACAAGTAAGAGCTTAAAAAAGTATAATAACTTGAAAACCAACAGTTGCACATCAAGTAAAGGAGATTGTTTCAGCATTCAGTCTTCCATACTTTATATATTGATATAGATGTAGATTTTTCTTAAAAACTGACATAAGACAGGTTTACTGCACATTTTTTAAAGAGGAGAACACAATGATGTGATTGAAATTAAAATATCCACGCTAGCATAAGCTAGACTGATAGTAACCAAATGAGGAATTATTTGAAAAATTTACACCGACTGATCGAGAGATCTGCCCTCAAACATCATCAATCCTGTGAAAGGAATGAACTAGATATAGCTCCACTCATATAACTATGATCTAAAATTCCAAAAGTTCACACACTTTTGATGTACAATTCCATGAGCTCAGCTCAATCAAAAACAAAATGTAATTAACAAGATCTTAAATACAATTTAAATAGATACGAATAATATCCATATAAACACTAAATAATATACATAATTTAAAATGACAGCAAGTACTGCAATGCAGAGAAGTGCACCTCACATGCCAATAATAAAAGCTGCAACACAGTCTAATAGAAACAAAACAATAATTGATTTATCTAGACTAACCAGAAATACCACAGAGTTAACAGCATTCTTTGAACAAAACATTCATCAAGAAATATATTCAACAAATAATAGTAAGTAACAATAATCACCATTACTTAATAATATCCAAAATAATAATTATAATAGTAAATTTTGCTATCAATGACACTACATATCTTCCTTTGGTGTGCAGGCTTCTCCTAATCTATAAACAAAGACGAGAAAACATAAAAAATTAGAAACTGATATAAGAGAGATTTTCATGTGAACATTAGGATGTTGACATCTGAACTGTGCAAACAGTTGCCATACCTCGGGCTTAAATCAAACATCGAAGTCCTTTCCTGTCGAGGACTACGATCACATAATGATGATCTCTTGCTAGAATTTGCTGTAGAAAGGCGACCAGACCCCATGTTGTGGTTGGCCAGGAATGTTTCGATAGATTCATCAGATCCTTCAGAATCGTTATCACTGTGAAAGCACACACAAGCATGCAAATTATGGAAGTATGCAGGGGGAAAATGGTTGATATGGGGTCATCACAAAAATTCGGGTGTGATTAATTAAAATCAATTGAAGAGTAAGGTATGAAGAAGCCGGATATGCATTATAGAAATACAGATAGGTTATAAGTAATCCGATATAGGTGGCAAAAAGTCACAAAAAGAAATTCGGGGAGGGGGGGGGCAATAAAATAAAACAACCTTGTGTACTGAAATGAACTTACTTGTCACTGTTATCACTAACGGAGCTATCGTCGTCCAGCTCCAGATCTCCCTGGATGGCTTGCTGCAGGTCGTCGATGCGCTGCAGGGCCACCTTGAGGTCGGCCCGAGCCGAGCTGGCCTCCCCCTCCGCAGCCTCCAGCCGCTTCTCCAGCGCCTTGCGCTTCTCCAGCGCCTCGGAGTCGCGCGCGCCCAGTGCCGTGTACTCCTCGCGGACTTCACGCAGTGATCTGAGAAAAGAGAGTACAGGGTTAAATCCTCAGAAAAAAGAATAAAACAGAAAAAAAATCAAGAGAATAAATCAATT
>NW_026267252.1:117534-121911 GCF_000697945.3 Frankliniella occidentalis | reverse complement strand
GGGGGGGCTCGCATACGACCCATTGCGGTTGGTCAGGGAGGGCACAACAACGTCAGCGCGGTATGCGGGCGGGGCGGGACAGAAAGGTCTGTCCAGAAACACTGTGGGGTCCCAAAAGGACCTTGACGGCGGTGGCGGTCATTGGAGTCCATGGAGACCTCAGGAGGGTACAAATATCACCCCCGAGGACTCCAATCCTTTTGGTTCCCCGTAAGGCATCGTTCTGAAAGTACCTCCGTCATTTGCCCAAATCGAATCAACCAAGTTTAGCTAACTCAAGCTTCCATAGTGCCTGATAGGTAGGCAACATCTTCCCTGCCGTGCATATGTGTACAGCGGGGTGGCCTACCCCGAGTCTCGCAGGCGCTGAGCCTGCGTGACCTACCCAATAAATCAGAGAAAAACGGATGTACTATCTGGGCAATCCCCATTTGGATCCCCTCTATCGAGTTCACGTGGTCTCTACAGCCGCTAAGAGCTGCCGGGCAGCACAGAACTTTAGTGACTCGATGCCCCTTTTCTTTCTTTTCTTTGTTTTTTAAACAATTTTGGATTATCGACTCGCGCAACTTATCGTCCGGCAACGTGGTTAGCGCGTGTTGCGTTTGGTTTAGGATCGGCCTTTCGATATAGCGGCCGGGCCGGCGTTTCAACCACACACACACACACGCACTAACCGGACGTCTGGCAAAACGACCGACGTGTTTCTGGGGCAGCAGGCGGCAGGCGCCGCGGCGGCGGGGGCGGCCGGCTCGCATATGCTTCATATCACACGCTACGCGACGCCGCGGCCCGCACCGCCACGCCGCGACCTTGGCCGGCAGAAGCACAACACACCCCGCTGCTGGCTGGGAAGCAAAGCAATCTCGGACGTACGTAAGCAACGGCCACACAGCAAAGTGAGCGACGACGGGCTCGCTTTAAACGACGACTTGCCAGTCGCAGCACGAGGCGGCGAGTCGGAATATCATTGTGCGCTCGCGGCCCCGCTCGGCCCGGATGCCGGCCAGCGCGACGACATGAGTTAGCGCTGCTTTTAACGGCGCGGCGCTCTGCCTTGGGGGGCGTGAGCACAATGTGGCCACGCTCCACCCAGTTGTAAAGTTGGGGCCTAAAACAGCCGCGACGGCTGCTAAGCAGGCGAAGTCGGGCAAACGGGCGGGCGGGCAGATGGCTGCTGGTTTGTATAGACGGCGCCAGACGGCGGCACGGACTCATGGGGGACAGCCGATCCACTCACTCGCAGAGATGTAGCCAATTAAAAGCGCCAGAACCCAATCCCATTGTCCGAGCCCTTCACTTTTCTTTCTCACTCACGTCGGTTGCGCCCCCTCCCCCGCCGATGCGATGCACCGCCGCCGCCACCGCAGCCAGATTCTCTCCCCTGTCACAAAGGAAGAAAGGAGGGGCAAGAAGGGAGGAGGGCACGCAAGGAGCAGGCTGAAAAGGGAGAGGCGGGGGGAGGGGGGGTCGCGACACGTTGGGCCTCGTGCCAAACGCACGTCAAACCCATTGACAATAGCCCTATCTTTGGACCGAAGAGGGGGGGAGGGGCATCTGGTGGTAGAATCATTCCTTCTGACGGACGAGTCAAAAAGACAAGCCTAGGTGGCACACAAAATGATCGGGTGCTAGCGACATGCGACACACAAAACACACACACACAACCAACAGCAACAAAAAGGCAAGGCAGTTTCCGGACTCGCGCACTCTTGTGCGGGCTTCTGTCCAGCCCCATACCCCCGTCCCTCCTCTGGGGCGCACCCCGCTGCTGTGAGCTGGTGCGGCACTCGGTGGGGAGCGCCCAGTGGCACCCACTCACTCAGGAGCATCGGCCGCGGATAACGGGGCTGCAGGTGAGGGCGGGGCGGGGCGGCGGGGGTGGGGGATCACTCTGATGGCCAGACAGATGGGGCCAGGCAGACGATCAGAGCAGAGCGAAGAGGACCGGCGCAACAGGCCATGCTTGTTGCCAGAATGTCACAGCGAAGCGGGAGGCAATGAGGAGGAATAAGAGAGGAGAGGGGAGGGAGGGAGGGAGAGAGAGAAGGCGAATAAATAAAAAGGGTACAGGAGGAGCTGACACGCGGGAGAGAGGAAGGGGGGATCGCCACGCCACGCCCGCCATCTCTCAAGAGGGCGTCGCGACGCGCCGCTCAGCCCGGCCCGGCGGCGGTCCCGCCCGGCGCCCCCCAGCGTGTTGTTCGCGGGCGGCGAGGCGTGGCGCCGTCAGCCCAACCCGCGTCCCCTGGGCCCCCACCGGACCCTTCTCGACGTGTCACACCGCACCTCGTCGAGCTCGGAGAGGGTGGCGTCGTCCCTGGACACGGACGGCGAGCGGACCATGCTGGAGCCGCGACTGGAACAGCGGCTGCTGGAGCCGACGTTCTGCTGCCGGTAGTACTTGACGGCCTTCGTCATGATGGAGGCCGCGCTGCGGCTGCGGGGCAGCCCCGGGGGTCCGCCTGCGCGCCGGGACCAACAACAAGAGCATCATCACCACCTCGTCCAAGCGCTCGCTCGTCCACCCGCCCCCGACCCGAGTCCCGCGAACACCACACCTGCGAGTGACAGCTCGCGAAGCTCCTCGTCGGGGTCCTTCCTGCCGAGCCGCTTCCACTCGTGCATGACGTGGTCGGTGCGCTGGAGGAAGCTGGCGATGCGGCTCGTGAGGAAGGCCGACGCCGTCTGCTGGTCCAGGTGCGCCGCCATGGGCACCAGCCGCTGGCGGACGCGCGTGCTCGTCGGCGGCGCCTCTGACATGGCCCGCGCCCCGCGCCGCGGCGACGACCCGCAGATGCTGGACGGCGGCGAGCCCAGGTCGAAGCTCAGGTTCACGTCGAACACCACCGGCGAGTCGTCCTTGCCTAGTGTGCGAGTGACAGTGTGAGCGACAAGCGCCTTAGCCCGACCGGCAACCGGCACCCCACCCACACCCGGGGCCGCGTACAAGGGGGAATAGGCTGCGACTTCTAATGAACTTCGGCAAAATTTACACACTTGCGACGACGAATTCCGTTGACGAACTTCCATACGATGATAGAATTCGAGAAACGTCAACGATGGACGTCAACCAGAGTTCGCAAAGTTGATAGTAAAAGCATACTTCTTTTCAGCCTATTTCCCCTTGGGTCCCCGGGCCGGGTGCCTAGGTGCACGCGGCGCACCTTCAATGCCATCCAGGTCGGCGAAGGTCGGCTCCTGGGGGAAGACCCGCCGCGGCTGCGGCTCGGGCGCGGGGGTCGGCGACAGCACCGAGCGGCGCGCGGTGCTGCTGCTGCTGCCGCTGCTGGCCCCGCGCGCCGTGCCGGACAGCGACGAGTAGTACGACGACGACAGCGGTGACGGCGACCGGGACAGCCTGGACGAGGACGTCGTGTACGACGAGCACACGGAGCTCGCGCGGTCGCGGGCGGGTCGCGGAGGCGGCTGCTCGCGGGGCGGCCGGCGGTAGCGCTGCACGAGGCACTGGGGCAGCAGGCCGCGGTGGGCGCGCGCGGCCCCGCCGCCGGCCGGATGCTCCAGGATGTCCGGGAGGCCGCCCGTCGTCTTGGCGTGCTTCACGGGCAGGATAAGGCGCGCGGGCGTGGCAGACACAGAGTCACCGCCGCTGCCGCCCCGCTCCAGGGAGAAGCCCCCGATGCGCATGTTGCTCCACATGGAGCGGCCGAAGAGGCGGCCGCCGCCGCCCCGCTCCTCCATGGCGCCGAGGTGGGCGTGCCCGAGGTGGGCGTGCCCGAGGGGCGTGCGCGCGCCGCCCGCGGCCCTGCCCAGCACCACCGCGGCCTACGTGACCCTCCGCCGGGACGCCGCGACGGCGGACTGCCCAGGAGGCCCGCGGGGCCGGACGCCGCGGACGGCGGCTGCGGGCATGGCGGCGGCCCCGCCGGCCCCGCGGGGAGCAGGGCACCTCGCCAACACGCACGCGACGGCCCGGCCCGGCCCGGCCCGGCCCGGCCCGGCCCGGCCCAGCCCGGCGCGGGTCCACCGCCCTCAAAAAGATCGTCGTCGGCGTGGACGCGACACGACGGGACAGAACGACCCATCGAGGCGAGGCATGAGAGCCAGCAGCGGCCACCCCCCAACAGCATATGCTTGCAACTTGCGGCCGGCGCGGGTTATTGTTTTCTCGCATCGCCAACACTGTTGCGCCCGAGGGGTGCCCAACTCGAAAAAATCGTGTACACCTGATTACCAAAAAGTGATGATTACCAAGGATTACCAAAGATTACCGAAGATGACCGAAGATTACCTATGATTACCAAGGGTTTCCGAAGATTACCACTGACAAAAGATTACCAAAGATTGCCATTGATTACCACAGATTACCAGTGATGCCCAAAGATTACCAGTGATTCCCAAAGATTACCAGTGATT
>NW_026267252.1:106425-111924 GCF_000697945.3 Frankliniella occidentalis | reverse complement strand
CCCCGCCCCGCCCCGCCTGCATTCCCGCGTATGCAAGGGAGCCGGCCTTCCCGCCCGGCCTCAAATAGCGGCGCTGCGCAAAGCCATCAACTCGCGAAACCGAAACTTTTAAAAGTTGCCACATGCCCGTCGTCTCTCTCTCTCTCTCTCCCTCGCTCGCGCGCGCACCCACCCCCACCCATCTGCCATTCAGCCCAGACCGCCCGCCGCCGCCTTCCCCCGCGCACAAGTTTTTCCCATTTGCGCAAGTTGCAAAGCAGAGAAATCATAGAGCAAAACGGCACAACAGTACGCGTTTGGCACGCGGATGAGAACGGCAACGCGGCAGTCATGTTGTTCGGGATGCTCCCCACCGGGTGAGGAAGAAGAAGAAAAAACATCAGAAGGAGGAATAAAAATAAGTGTGACGCTGCCGCTGTGCTTGTTGCATTAAAAGGAGCAGGCGGTCGGATGACGGGGGCGTTTATGAGAGAAAACATGCAGTAATAACACTCCGAGCGGCGCGTCGCGCGCGGCGTTCGGTGACTGACGGCTTTTGCTGTCTCTCTCGTACGGTGTGTGCTCGCGCTCTGCTCCATACACACAGTCCTATCCTCCCAACTGGCTGCCCCCCGCCGCCGCCGCCGCCGTCGTACCGTAACAACGGCACTATGTACAGCACTAAAACGCCCACCTCAAAAGGTACTGTTCACGGAAATTATGTTTACAGCACGATAAATACGACTCATGAAATGTAGAAAAATAAGGAGAACCACATAAACACAAAGTCCAGCCAATGTGACATATATTGATTGAAATCCATAAATAAAATAAGCAATCGGGGTCTGTGTATATTATTCTTAGAGTCACGCTACTTTTTCCGAAATGAAATGCTTTGGGCGCAACTGGAGATAGTATAAAACGAGCCCGCTAAATATAGCGAGAAGCGTTTCCTCCTAGCAAAAGTGTATCATTAAAAACACCTCTCTGTGGGTGGGGGATGAGCCCCTCAACCCCCTCCCCTCTCCTAAGCGCCGTGATAAGGTACCGGGCTTACGTAAGTCGGGCGTATGATATCGCGCTTCGCACCCACATGCGCCAACAACCAGGTCAGGCGGCGGGCCCTGCTGGCCCCCGGGCCCTATGTTCACTGGTGATCTGACGGGGAAGGGCGTACGTCCAAAAAAAGGAAACTTTTTTGTTTGAAGGTAAAACTATATTATAAAACTAGACCGAAAAAAAATCTTTTTTTCTTTTTTCAAACTTTCGCCCTGCTTTTGCCATGTACTCGCGCCGCCGTAGTGGTGGTGGTTTGGTTGCAAGCGCGCGGGCCGGCGGGCGCACCACCACCACCGGCGGAAGCAAAGCGGTGCACGAGCGGCAAATTGCTATTCAATACCAGCAGAGAGCAAGAGCAGGGAAGTAAGGCACTACCATACTGCTTGCACCGGCCGGCAGTGCTACGTACTAGCGGGAAAGGCGCGGAGGGATATAAATTGCCATTGTGTGCCCAACACATTCCGACTTCTTTTGCGAAACAAAATGAAAAAAATAAAAATAAAACTATAGGGTAGGATCAACAAGTAGTTTTCCGACTTTTTAGAAAAGTCATTCGACTCTATAATTGTGCATACGTAGCAGAGATCTCTAAATAAAACAAAAGAAAAACAACAACTTCATATTGCCCTTGACCACACTCTACTTTCTTTCGGCATGAGAAGTCATAACGTGAAGTGTGTGGTGTAAAGTTTTCGGTTACTGTACCTTTCTCTTGGCGAGCTGCTTGCGCGCGAGGAATCCCCGGCAGCGCGCCTGCAGCCGCACCACATGACCCGCGATGCGCTCGTCCCGCTGGGCCTCGAGCTGCTCCAGGACGCCGGCGCGGAAGAAGATCTGCAACAACAACACAAACGAGAGATGAGGACGAGATTAGACACCATGCAAATGCACGTGAACTACACACACTATAGCGCCGCGCCCAGGCCGTGCCGTACAGCGCTTGGAAATTTTAACGCCCGAAATTTATCGTCGGAAAAATTGGAAAGTTTTCAAAACAATAAAAATAGGAAGAAACGGAAATATTACCTTTTTTTTTTTAATTGCAACTTTTCGTTTTTAAAGAAATGCATCCACCCAAAAGAAAAATCCTGAAAAATTTACTTTCTTCTGCGAAATTAAAATCCCAAGCAGCACCCCGGTTATGGTCCAAGTCAAGGTAGGGCCCACGGGGGGCGCCGGCACGGGCGTCTGGACACGGTCAGCAGCGCGACCGAGCGCGACCGGGCAAGAGTTGGGCGGGAAAGTGAAAACACCCGCACGTGGCCCAGGTAGTTAGTATGTAGTAGCCCGAGCCTGCATAATGTGCGCGCAGTGTTTCAATGAACGCCTTTGTTACAGGTACTAATACAACAATATAAAATTGGACCGGCCGTCGCCGAAGTACGAGAGCTGCGCGGTCGTATTTGGAAATAACTTATTCAGGCCGTTCAGGAGGACCCGAGGGGGTTACTCACTACCACAAAACCTGTACAGAGTACTCTGTATTACAATGAATTACGCGGTATTACCGGGTGTTACGCCGGTATTACACGAAAAATGTTGCCATTTTATGGCATATTTTGTTATTTTTCGGCATTACATTACAAGTGATACCGCGTAATACCCAGGTGGGGTGTACAGGGTATTACGGGAGTGAATATCGCCTCGGGAGGACCGCTGAATGAAATGCCAACGCGAGGTTTGGTGCATCAAGCCGGGGGGCGGGGCGGGGTGGGGCCACACCTTCTGGGTCTCCCCTGATGCTCTTTCGATCACCCCGGGATAACTTTGGCACGGCAGAGGTGCTTATGATTGAGCCGGGCCGAGCGCGCCACGCTCGATAACGCGTTTTCGCAATGCAGTCGAGCGCGGCGACGGCCGGAGAGACTGACTTGGGAGGAGAGAGAAAGAGAGAGAGAGAGAGATTTCGTCACGTTGTTTCTGTTCAAACGGGGAGAGGGGGGGGGGGGGGGTGCTCCCTTGACATTATGTACTAGCTGCTTTCAGCGCCCCGAGGAGGAGGAGTCGCAGGTGAACACGACGAAGAGCCTCTCCTGCCTCATACCCGCGGGGAGGGGGGTCTGCGCAATACAGTACCGTACCCGCGCGGTCCGCACGCCTGTACGACACCGTGACCCCCATGGCCATACACCCACGGGTCACTGCCCATCGCCAGAGAGTGCCGTGTAGGAAATAATAACAGCACAAACAACAAAACGGGGCCGACCAGCTTCGCACATAGCACTGCATCCAACAACAGTGTAGCAGCAGTGTACGTATTCAAAAGCAACACGGATTCTGCGCTCCGTGACGAAAATAGGACATTAAAAATAATGACTCCTTCCCTGCTGCTCGAGCCGAGCCGCCCCCTAGGGGCTGCCGGGCAGGGCTATGAACGCCGTTCCTGCTCACGACAGCATTTACAAACTTCCACGACACCAAACTGCGGGCACGCGACAGTACTTCATACCGGCAGCGATGGGACTTGACACCCGACACTACCAGACGCGTAATAATTGAAAAAATGTGTTGTTTTTCATTTTTATTTTTTTGCGCGACGGAGGCGATTAATGTAATGTCAGGGGCTGTAAGTGATTATGATAGCGTCACAAAAAGGCCACGACGGCAGCAACCCTGATCCCCCAATGATAATTAGAGGGAACAGACAATGACGTACACAGCTCAAAATGTCTCGCGTGGTCCGGCGGCAGTGCAGCGTGCAGCCCAAAGAAGAGTGACCTCCCGGAGTCAAACGATTAGCGGAGGGCCGCCGGCCTCACAGGCGCGCAGGGCCATTATGTGGGTCATCGGCGGGACGGGGCGTGGCATGGCGGGGCCGAGCGGGGTGGAGCGGGCGGCGCTGCGGGCGAGCACGACACGTGAGTTGATATTTCAAAATTGCCAAAGATATGCTCATCTGATCGGTAACCGCGGGGCGGGATAGGAGTCGGCGGCAGGTCGAGTAAGTGGTAACCCATCTCCGCAGTGCGAGAACACCAGGTCGAGGAGTAGAGGGGCCAGCACGCCCGCACGCCTTGTGACACACTGCGCGCGCACATCATCATCACCACCACCCACATCACTCTCACCTCACACGACCCGCAGCTCTACACAACGCAGCGAGGGAGAGAGAGGGTCGGGAGCACCAGCGCACCGGCAATTCTTTTTCCAAGCTGCTTCGACACTCTCCGTTCTCGATACGTGCAGCGCACAACACCAGGGTGGGTGGCAGAAGTAACGCCCCCCCCCCCCCCCCTCGCCTCTCAACCCGCTACACACACTTCCTCTCCCTCTTCCACATATAGGTTCCCTCGGTTCCCTTCGGGTGTTCGCCTTCATATCTGGCCGTTGTATCTCGCAGACTTCTAGCAGTGCCTCGTCTTGGAATGCCCTGCTGCTCGACCGGCGAGTGGCCGGGCTAACGGTCCCGCGCTCCGCGCCGCGCGGGCCGGGCAGGGCAGGGGCCGTACCTCACCGTGGAGACTGCCCCGGCCCCGCGCTGCACCGCGCTGCACCGCCCGCCAGGCCGGGGCAGCATGCGGACGTCCGGTGCACGTCATGTAGGGCCTCCTTACCTCGGACAGGTCCGACACGGCCCGCCGGGGCGGCGCGGGGGCGGGCGGGTCGGCGATGACCCGCCGCCGCGCCCCGCCCAGGAAGCCGTCGAGCGAAGGGCCGCGCCGCCGCAGCGGGGTGGACGACGGCGTGTCCTCGAGTGGCCGCTGGTCGAGGCGCTCGAACTTCTCCTTGACCTTCTTGACGATGGAGGCGGCGCACTCGGGGGCGGACGCCGGTGGCGGCGGCTCCGGGGGCGGCGCCCGCGGTCGCGACATCCCCCACGGCGCGCTGTTGGGCAGCTGCTGCCGGCCCAGGGCGAGTGTCATCTTCGGCGTTGGTGTGGTGCCAGTGGGTGTGGCCGGGTCGGGGGCGTTCTGGTAGAAGCTGACGAGCCTCTCGACCACCGCGGGCGAGCTGTCCTTGTCGTCGACGCGCGGTGGCTCCGGGTGGTCCTCCCAGGACGACGGCCCCGAGTGCGTCAGCAACAACACCGAGTCTCGGGTGCCGCTGCTAGCGCTGCTGGCGCTGCCGCCCTCGTCCGACGAGGACGCCCCCGAGTCGCTCGAGACCAGCTGGATGAGGGTCACGTTGTCCTGCTGCGTGACGAGCGGCTCCGGCGACACGTCGATGCCGCTGTCCGTCGACGAGGCGCGCTTGGTGAGCGGCCGGTCGGCGCGGCCGTGCGTGTTGCACGCGTCGAAGCGCGCGATCAGGTCCTTGAGCTTGAGGGTGTTCTCCTTGCCCTTGGCGACCACCCCCATGATCCTGGGGCGGCCCGTCAACCGGTTGCCGGGGTCCACGGCGGGGGTGAGCACACCCTTGTCCGGCTTGACGGGGATTGTCCGGGGGCCGCCCTTTGGGGGAAGGGCGGGGGGCAGCGTCGACGGCGGCGAAGGTGGGACCTGGGCGGCGACGGGGGGCGGC
>NW_026267252.1:105061-106375 GCF_000697945.3 Frankliniella occidentalis | reverse complement strand
ACCCCCGCGCGCCCAAGGGGCTCTTTTAGTGGCCATTTTCCGTGTTTCGGGCCAATAGCCGACCCGGGCTGCAGCGCGTCGAGGAGGTGGACTTGGCCCGACCTGAACGCGTGCAATACCGGAGACCAAGACTCGTAAATCAGGACCGCGTTCTGAACCCTCCGCT
The DNA here is from genome assembly GCF_000697945.3 of Frankliniella occidentalis. Taxonomy (NCBI): domain Eukaryota; kingdom Metazoa; phylum Arthropoda; class Insecta; order Thysanoptera; family Thripidae; genus Frankliniella; species Frankliniella occidentalis. The sequence continues at coordinate 106,209 of NW_026267252.1, read as the reverse complement.
GGCAAGTGGAGCCGACAGCCGAGTGGCGAGCGCTCAAGGGTTCGCGGTCCGGAAACCGTCTGCCCAGGGATCGAATCCCGGCCGTAGAGCTTTTTTTCTCTTTCTGTTGATCATGCCATCGGGATTCAGCGAGAGCCGAGTTGCACATGTCGCCGGGAGCGGATCAACAGAGCGGGAAAAAAGTACCGAGGCTGGGACTCGATCCCTGAGCAGATGGTCTCCGGACCACGCCCCAGCGCGCTCGCCACTCAGCTGTCGCCTGCTGCAGTGAACGGAAACGTCAGAACTCGGTCCTGCTTTACAAGTCTTGGTAATCATAAGAACTGTGTGTTGTGTGTTTGTATCTACAACCCAGTGAGAAATATGTGTCAAAACATAGTCAACACAAAATTATATCAGTGCCTTTTTGATATCTCAATAATATTGATCAAGGCCTCATTTTGCAGTATAGGATTGTTTGTGCACCCATGCATTTGACATTACTGATTTCCTTAAATGTCCTGAAGCATTCCAAATAAAATCCAAGTACATATATGACTAATTTAGAAAATGTTAAATTTCTAAAAACTATTCAATGTTTCATTTGATGCTATAATACATCACTAGTATTCACTTAGCCCTGGCGAACCTCCCATTCAAGGTTCCCTTGAAATAAATGTTGGAAGCTCTTAATTTCTGTTTGAAAGTTCCTAACGAATTGCCTTAGCATACAGATTAGTAAGTGCCCGGAGCCAAAGACCAAAATTCTCTTACTGATATATGAGCTTCCTGTACTTGTAACTACAGGATTTTTTGACTATTTTTCATTGTTTATAGGAATTATTACTTTCTATCTCATGTATGTGATATTAATTAAGTAAGAGGACAAAGGATAAAAGCAAGTTTCATTATGTTATGTTTCTCTTTCTTGAAACTTTCAAGGGGAGAGTGGAGAAAACACTTATTTTAACACTAAACTGTAAAACCTTGTTGAATATGATGTACCGGTAATCAGTCTTTCTGAATCAATATAAACATGAACAAGCTGTCCTTGCATTATTATTTTCGTCGAATACTGACCGAGGCTCATTTTTTCCTATTTAGTAGTTTGCGGCGCGAGGACCAACGGTTAGGACAAAAGACCAGCCGACATGGGGAGGTGGACTTGA
>NW_026267252.1:103403-105011 GCF_000697945.3 Frankliniella occidentalis | reverse complement strand
TCCCCCTCCTAACCCCACCAACCCCACGCCTTCCTCTGATCCTCTATCTCCGTCCGACCCGTCGAGCAGAGAGGAAACTTCCCAGAGCGCAGGGCAGCGCAGCCCGCCACGCGCGCGTCCAGGAAGCGCCGGGCAGTAATGCACCGCCCTGCGCTAATTTCGAACCGATGCGCCACGCGCTCGAGCGGCGACAGACACCAGCGCACGCTGCCAGAGACACGGCGACGAAAGGCTCGACAATAAATTGGCACGATTTGGAGGCGGGATCATCTGCAGAAACATGCCAGAAAGCACGTCCGTTTTTCTATACTCTCAGATTGATCCGGCGGATTACGAGGGAGGTCAGCGCCTGCGATACTCGAGGTAGGCCACCCCGCAGGACACGCATGTCCTGCATGGAGGGTGTTGCCTACCCACCAGGCGCTATGGGGGAGCTCGCAGAGGCTGGACCTCTCTGGCAGTTTCGTAAAACGGCGAAATGACGGGGCGTACTTTCTAGACGATCTCTTAAACGGCGATGAATTAAACCTTCGAGCAGCCGCACCTTGCAGCGAGGGAGGGAGGGAGGGAGAGGGGGGAAGGCCGTTCGTTTACACGAAGACATGGCGTTTGTTCGTCGGCGCGGGGCGGGCTGGTCTGGTCTGCTTGGCGCAGCGCGAGGTCGGTCGGTACGTTCCCAGGGGCGGGAAGGGCGGGGAGGGTCGGCGCGGGGCGACTGAACAGAACAGACCCGTCCGGGCTGACACGCCGGCGCCCCAGCAGCGGCCCCGACCGCCCTCCGCACACTGCCCCTGACCTTCCCCACGGTGCTGGTGGTGGTGTATAGCGCACGCCTGACTGACGCTGCGTGAGGCACCGGAAAATAAAAAAAGTAGTTGGACGAGACACACATGCTGCTGCTGTTGTTGTTGTTGTCGTCGTGGGTTCTCTCTCTCTTTCTGCGTCCCTCTCCGCTCTCATGACCCAGACCGCCACCGCGACTCCAAGGCTGCCGGCATTCTTCCCCCGCAGAGGGAGGTCGGCGCGCGACAGGGGCAGAAACCTCTCGCGGGACGCCGCCGCCGCCGTTCCTACAACTATATAGTACCACCTCAACGAAACTGAAATGAAACAAAGTTGTACAAAAGTGTCTCTTGGCGGAACTGCCGACCCCGCGGAGCAAGAAGAAGAGCACGAGGGCAACCCGACCCACGGCGGCTGGCGACAGAACGCCTCAAAACTCAGTAGCCGTTGTTACCTACATGATCGTCACAACTTCTAAAAAAACTGTAAAAGAGCAACAAGGTCAGTCGGGCGGTGGGCGTGAGTCATGCAAAGAAGAAGAGAGGGGGATGGGGAAGACAAAGTAGAAGAGACGTCATTTTTTTCGTTTGAGCGTGAGAGACGCGCGCAACAAACACAAATTGCCAAGCGGCAGCTATTAGTGACCGAGTGTTGTCACACCGTCACACCGGGCCACCTTCCGTTTCATTTCTCGCGACGGGAGGGAAGCTGCTCACCCGCGGAGCGCCAGTTACGTAATCGGAGCGCGGCCAGCGCTGCTGCTTGACATTCCGCCAAGTGATCTGGTGCGGCCCCACCCCGCCCCACCCCGCCCCGCCCCGCCAC
>NW_026267252.1:97297-98323 GCF_000697945.3 Frankliniella occidentalis | reverse complement strand
CCCCGCCGGCCCGCCCCTCTCCAGAGAGCGAACAGGTCCGGATTAGGGGCCTAAAAGGTATACGAGCCTCGGCTGTCGTCCCGTCCGATTTCCGATGCGCCGTGGTCGCCCCGGTCGCCGCCCGCCCCGGCCGGCCCCGCCGGGCTCCGCCAGGCTCTCGGCTCCCATCTTCCCTTTACTCCTTTTAATCGTGAGCGGCGGGGGGATATTACCCGGCCGATGATTCCACAACAACAACAGGTTTTAAAAGGATACCGCCCGGCCGCGGCAAGGACGGCGGAGGCGCGCGGCCGCGGCATCGCATCGGTCCACTCTACTCTGACGAACTCCCCTCAGACGTCGTCGTCGACGTCGTCGTCTTGTCGCAGAGGAGAGAGACAGAGAGCGTGAAATGACGCTAGAATCACATACACCACCCCATCATCACCGAGCCACAATGCAGTCATCATCCACGCCCACACACACATACACACACACTCAGCCTGCATTTGCTTGCGCTCGCTCGCTCGATCGGAGGCAAAACTTCCCCTTTCATCTTGGCAACGCTGCTGCTGCGGGCGGAGAGCGCGCGCGCAATTTCATTCTTTCGGTACAATGACCGCCCCGCCGTGCCCACGCCGCGCCGCGGCCCCGCCACCACCGCGAGCAGCGAGAGCGATCGCAGCCGCGCTCCTGCTGCGGTGCGGCGCGGCCGCGGGGCCCAAATGCTGCTGCGCCCCCACCTCGTCCTCTTCCTCCTCCTCCTGCTGCCAGTGGCGGAGCAGGAGGGCGCGGCCCTTCAATTTTTGGAAGCTTCACTAAAAGTAACGCGCGGATCGGCGGCGCCCGTGCAAAAAAAATTTAAAAGACGGCGTCGCTTTGCAATGTCTCCAATTGCACCAAATGCTTTCGTGGCTGTTCGTAGCAACGGCAACATCCGAGCGCCCCCACCCCCCTTTTCCTCAACGTACGTACCCGTGCTCTGGACCTCTTGGACCGTCGCAGAATGCAATGCTGCGAGTCAGTCCACGGCGGGGCGGGGCGGGG
>NW_026267252.1:95127-97156 GCF_000697945.3 Frankliniella occidentalis | reverse complement strand
GTTTTATTTTTAGGCGGGGGGGGGCTGCTGCAGCAGCAGAAGTAATCTCGTGCAGGCATCTCTGGACAAAGTGCGCCTGCCTCCCCCTCCCCAGCCCCCTTAAGTCCCTCCTCGCTGCTGAGATGCAGCGCGCAGCACGCCCGTGGGAAGAGCACGCTAAACTCATCGCGACTTGATGGATTAGGACGCAAATTTGGAAGTATGTATGTATACTGAGGCAAAAACCAGAAAGGAGGTGGGGGGGGGGGTAATAACAGCACCTTGGTCACCGTGCCTCTGCGGCCTCCTTGGCGCTTGGCCGCCGCCCCTGGGTCACGAACTCGACAAGCGCCCCGAATCACCAACGCGGCTGCACAGGGATTAATCAGGGGTCCAATCTGAGCCGCGGCTGGCTGCGAGACGCGTCTCGGGGCGGCAACGACCTCCCCCGATACGGGCAAAGAAGACTCCCGGTCGACAAAGAACCACGCGGTCAGCAGCGGAGAACCCCGCGGGAGCTCTGGAAGAACCCCGACCTTGACCACCATGGACGGAGAACCCCGAGCAGCGGGAGCGGCGGCGGGTTGGATCCCACCACACCCCACCTTCACCGCCTCCACGAGATCTTCGGGGCGACGGCGCGGCTTCTCCTGGAGAGTGGAGAGTCCAGGGGGGTCCCCTCATCGTCCCGACTCCCCGTTCTTCCAGGAACATAAACCCCGAACGCCTGGGACGGAAACACCAAAGTGGAGAGTCCAGGCGGGAGGGACGGGCCCAGCCCAGGGAATAATGGCGATATTGAGTTTCAAGTCGATGTCGGGCTGGGCGGGCCGGCGGACGCAGTACACGACCAAAACAAACCTCTAAATTGGACAAGTTTACGAACCTTTATCGAGAGGGCGCAAAGGGTCGTCGTCGGCGGCGGCGGTCGGGAGTAGTCGTCAATGTTGCAAAGGGAATGAGCGAGAGTGCGAGACGGAGACGGGCGGAAATATGGGTCAGAGGCATGGCGGGGCGCGGCGTCGCCACATTTAAAGACCCACGCCGACGTCGGCGCGGCGATGCGTTTGAATGCGCGCGCGCGCGCAAAATACAACTCCGCCAACGCGCCAACAAAAAAAAAAAAACTTAGACGGCAGGGGGAAAAAATATAATACAAAAATAAGTTTGATATTTTTGTACGCCTCGCGGGCCGCTCTGGTGCACAATAATGCGCCCGCGGCGGCGGCGGAGCCATTTGGTCGGCCGGAACCAATATCAGCCGAGCGAACATCACATCTCAACGCATCCTCATACCGCGCGAGGATAGTTCCGGCGTGTTGCACCAGTTACCCTGACAACGCTCACGTGCAAAATGCATTTCTTATCACTACTGAACTGGGTATTTTGGTGCTCGAGGTCAAGCAAAGTTACGATCATCATAAGGTTCCGTGGGTTTGGTATCGGAATCTTGCTGCTATATGTATGACAGACAGACAGACAGACAGACAGACAGACAGACAGACAGACAGACAGACAGAAAGACAGACAGACAGACAGACAGACAGACATGGGGCAAGGGTTCTCCCAGGGATCCTCCCATCTTCTTGTCCCTTCATTAACCAAATGAGCTCTCTATCGGAGGAAGCAGCGGTATAAACGAATAAAAAAAATTACCCAACTGTTCCGCCGCCGCTCGGTGAATAAAAAACCACGACGCACGACAGAATGGCGAGCAGCATCTCTACTGGTGAATCAGATCAGAGACATAGACACACTGTAAAATGATTTATATGCGACCTGGACGCCGCCGTGGCTCCATCCACTCATGGGGGTGCCCTGCCTGCGCCGCCGTCGGACACGTCCGGGGTACACGTACTACTCCCCGCGCCGCCACCGCCACGCCGAAGAGTCCAACCACATCAATTTGGCCTTTTCGGACGCGACCCGCCTCGGCCCGGCCTGGGGGGCTCTCCTTCCTCCCCCCCTTCCCCCTCCATTTTCCTCCAGTGCTGGAGGCTCCAGTCTGGAGCGGCCCAACCTCATAACTTACCACGCCACCGCCCCCCCC
>NW_026267252.1:89877-91207 GCF_000697945.3 Frankliniella occidentalis | reverse complement strand
GGGGGGGCCTCCTCGGGGCGCCTGGGAGGTAGGCACCCCCGGCGCGCTCGCCCGCGCGACAGGACGGCCTACCTAGCCGGGCGCCCTGGCGGCGGCGTGGCAGTGGCGCGTGGCGCGTGGCCCCCCGGCGGCGGCCCAGCGCCTGGTGGTGTGTTTGGTGTTGGTTCGCTTTCGGGGAGGGATGAGACGACATCCGGGACGATTTCACTTGACGCGTCCGGGCCGGGTCGGGCCGGGCCGCGGCGCGGTGGCACCGGCGCCAACAGCGGCAGCGGCAGGTGACAACAGAACAAGGGGCCCAAGTCAATGCAGGGCGGGCCGAGCGGGACAGTGAAAACACTCGCCAGGGCACCTCCCCGGGCCGGGCCGCCCGCTGCATACCACCTCCTTAGGGCGCGACACGGCGGGGCGGGGCGGGGCGGGGGCGTGCTGCCTTTTGGCAGAGGAGTCGTCGTCGTCGTTCGGCTGCCGGCCGTGCTGCAGCTCTCAGAGGGCAATCGCTTTTGACTGCGGTCCTCATTCCAAGAGAAAGGGCGTCAGCTCACGGCGGCCCCCTTGCCACCGGCGCGCGAGCGCGATGTTTCAGCTCGATAACATGTTCTTCTTCTTGTTCTTCTTGACGCACCATCGCTGTAGGTCGTGTTGCAGAGAAAGAGGTTCGTCGTCGTGGTCGTCGCCGTGGTCGTCACCGCGCAGGCAGCCCATGTCGTCCCCATATCGGCAGCTCCGACGGTAATAACTTGATGAATTTGTAGTTTTAGCTTTGGTAAAAAAATGTTGTCCGGACCAGCTGGGCAGGTCTCGCTGGGCAGCGCGGGGCGGGGCGGTGGTGGGGCGAGAGGGGCGACGCAGGGGTCACTGAGGTGAACCCGGCGGGTCAGGCCGCCTCTGGCTCCGCGGCGGCCCCTACTGCTCGGCCAGCAGCACCGGATATATCGCAACGCTATGTAAATCGGGAAGGCCTAGTCGTCCTGACGCCCATCCTGTGCGGCCCTGCCCCGCCCCGCCCCGCCCCGCGGCCGCACGACCGTTACATCTGCGGTAAACAAACTGGCAGGCCGACCCTTATATGCGGGGGCAGCGGCCGCACCGCCGGGTTGCCTAACCCGTCCGACTGACCATAGCGACCATGCAGCGGGATATAGGATTATATCGCAGGCAAGACCAAGACGTTTCAATTACGGTCCATCAAGACCAACGGCTAAAGGTCAGGAGGCGGCGTGGGCGGGAGGGGGTCATCTCACCGACGTTAAAAAGAGCTAAGAGCGGTACCGGCTGTCAGTGGTGGATATACTTTTTAAGTTTTAATAATTATTCATTTATTTTGATT
>NW_026267252.1:89003-89363 GCF_000697945.3 Frankliniella occidentalis | reverse complement strand
CCTGCATTCCATACGCCCCCCTCCACCCCCTCTCCTCCAACAATGCTGTTGTTTTGTGTATCGCCCCAGCTGATCCAGGAGGCCGCCGCCGCCGCCGCTCCAGCATCAGCCTCCAGAGAGAGGTCCCCGGGGGAAGGAGCTGCTCAGCGGAATCTCCCTCCTGCGCCGGCGGGTTGCGCATTGCATCGCATTGGTGTCGAGCGATTAATTACCGACCGGCAGCCGGCTCGGTATCGCGCCGCTGTACTTGCATCCGGCCCTCCAGCAGCGAGGCCGGACTCCAGCGGGGCCTCCAGCGCGCCCTCCAGCGGGGACTTCAGAGGCCCTCCAGCGGACCTCCAGCGAGGCCGGACTCCAGCG
>NW_026267252.1:87043-88393 GCF_000697945.3 Frankliniella occidentalis | reverse complement strand
AGAGGCCCTCCAGCGGCCCTCCGGCGAGGCCGGACTCCAGCGGGGCCTCCAGCGGCCCTCCAGGAGGGACATCAGAGGCCCTCCAGCGGCCCTCCAGCGAGGCCGGACTCCAGCGGGGCCTCCAGCGCGCCCTCCAGGAGGACGCGCGAGCCCACACCCCGCACCATATCGCGATCGATGGAGGACCTACCACCGCGGCACACCACCCGACACTTGTTGCCATTTGCAACTAACCGAGGCAAAAGAAGAGGAGAACCGCGGCGGCGGCGGCGCGGGTGGCGTGCAAACGACGCGGCACACACGGGATGGGGGGAGGGTGGCACCACACACAGACACTCCTCCACGACAGGCCGCTACACACGGGGCGTGTCGCGCATCGCATGCTAATATTAAAGAGGGCGGCCCCCTCCTCCTCCTCTCCCCGCCCTGACCCGGCGGCCCTCCAGGCGCCGTGCAGCACTCCATGCACGACGCCCACCTCCTGCTGCCCGGCCCCGGCGGCGGCCCGCCCCCTCGCCCACGACACCCCCCATTAGGGAGGACACACTTCCACACCACACCGCGGCCGCCACCAGGACTTCCTTTCGCGGGGCGGCGGCGGCGGCCGTGAGCTCGGCGGCGATGACAGAGAGTGGCGTCGTTGGCTCACGGCCGGCCCGGCCCCGCGCCGCCCCGGCCTCCCCCCCGGACGTTTAACAATTCCGTCGTGCACCCGCCACACACGAGAGAGCCAGCCGGCCGGCGTCCCCTCACCTTACCCCAGTCCGGAATGCCCCGCCCCGCCCAGCCCCGCCCCGCCGCGGCCGACAGAAGGGAAGGTGAGGTCGCACGTGCCGGTGACACTCTCCCGACCACAGGTGCACGCCCAGGCCCGGGCCGGGCCGGGCCGCGGGGTGGGCGTGACCCCTCGGGCTCATGCCCTGCTTGGTCACGACGGCGTCGCCACACTCACACACACACACACAGCCGTCATCATGACTGCTCGCGCGTCCCCGCGCCGCGCGCGCATTGCTGACCCAGATACGAAAAGCTCGTAGCGTAAGTACCAAACGCAGCCCACGAGGAAGCCAGCTGCAGAGCTGCGAGGCGAGGCGCTTGCAGCCAACACGCTGGCGCTGGTGCTGCTGCTGCTGCTGCTGCTGCTGCTGCTGCTGCTGCTGCTGCTGCTGCTGCTGCTGCTGCTGCTGCTGCTGATGCCGGGGCCTGGTCGCCTCATTGCAGCCGGGCGGGGCGGGGCGTGCAGCAGCACTGGGTCACATTAACGGTGTTCGAAAGGCATCAGTGGAGCCCCACGCCCCACCGCGCAGGGCCGCGCGCCGCGCCAGACACTCCGACAACAAGGTGCATGCA
>NW_026267252.1:78518-81613 GCF_000697945.3 Frankliniella occidentalis | reverse complement strand
AAAAACTTTGAGAGATCCTTTCAAATCAATTGAAATCAACTAAGAATATAAAAACCGGTGAACGACTAAATTTATAGTCATGGGGTGGACACCTCAGACGAACACTCACCACGGTGAACTTGACCTGCAGGGCGACGGACTTGCGCTTGATGGCGGCGGTGCCGGCGTTGAGCGTGCGGCGGATGCTGGACGCCCTCCTCAGGGTGCCGCCCGACTCGCCGCCGAGCCCCGCGGAGCCGCACACGACGGAGCCGCCCAGCGTGGACGAGATGCCCGTGCCGCGGCAGCTGACGAACAGCTTGCTCGTGTCCTCCTTGCTGCTCTCCTGCAGCAGCGCGCCGGCCGCCCGGGTCGTGGGGTTCTCGCGCGAGCTCTTGAGCCAGCCGTTGGCCGAGTAGAGCACGGGGCTGGTGCCCTGCAGGTGCTGCAGCACGAACTGGTTGCTGCCGGGCGCCTTGCGCAGCAGCACTTGGTGGTCGCGGTCGCTGTAGTGCGAGAAGAGGCGGTCGACGAAGGAGCCGTCGCTGGCGCCCAGCTGGTTGGCCTCCTCCTCCAGCAGCCAGAGCAGGCCGCGGCGCTCCGCCTCGGGGCCGCCGGCGCCGCGCCTCAGGTCCGTCTGCGAGCTGCGCATCATGCCCGCGCCCGCCGGCGGCCGGTCGATCATGGCCACGAGCGGCGCCGTCGAGCCGTCCAGGTCGCCGTCGGCGTCAGCCTCGCCCACGTCGCACTCGATGCCCTCCTGGCTGTAGCGGTCGCGCGGCGTCACCAGCTCGGCGTGGTGGAACAGCAGCTGCAGCCGCTCGGCCAGGTAGTTGTGGCACAGGTCGTAGAAGGTGGCGCCCACCTGGTTGCCACACGAGGCCGGGTTCTGCAGTCCGGGGCAGTCGAGCAGCAGCAGCGACACCACCGTGTTGCTCTGCGAGCTCAGGCTGCGGTTGATGAGTGCGCCCACGGCGCCGAACACCTCGGCGTACAGGCCGACGACGAAGCCCTCGAGCGCCTCGACGCCGGTCAGCTCGCCGCGGTCGAGACCCAGCGACACGCTGCGCTCCGACGGCGACGGCGAGGGCGTCCGGTACGAGCCGCGGCCCCCGGGGGCGCCGGGGCCGCTCGACGGGCTGCCCGACTGGGGCGTGGATGTGGTCCCCGAGCCGCCCGACGAGCCGAACAGCGCGCGCGCCAGCTCCTCGACGGGCACGCCCAGCAGCAGCGCCGCCCGAGCGGCGGCCTGTGGGCTCGCGAACTGCCAGCGCTGGCTTTTGTCGGCTGCAACAAGAGAATGGGAGGTGAGTTGGAGAACGCAAACAAAAGACCTAACTGACTTTACGCAAATTCACAGGAAATCACCGACAATTTTGCTATGAAGCAGTGGTGGACTTTAATTGTATTTTGGTAATTTTTTTAAACTTTAAAAAGTGTATCATACGAGTAGTTTTACATATCTAGTGATTGTAAAAGTGTCACCATCAATTCACAGTACTGTTTTGATCCAGTTCATTCAGAATGAAAGGGAAAATTTGTTTCGCGTAAAATCACCATCGTTTCTTCAAACACTGCTCCGTCGGGATGCCTTTACCTTTGACGGCGCCCGCGAAGCCCAGGTGGTAGATGGCCGCCAGCACGGACCAGACGACGCGCTGCTCGGCGTCCGAGACGCCCAGCAGGCTCATGGCCGAGCAGACGCGCGAGAACTCGAGCTCGGCCTTCTGCTTCTCCTCCACCTTCTGCAGCGGCGTCACGAACGCGTTGGCGTCGGCGCCGTAGACGGCGTCGAGCTGCAGCTCGCGGCGCAGCGCGCCCTCGGCGCCCGCCAGCAGGCGGTAGAGGACGTGGAAGTTGGACTCGCCGGCGGGGCGGCGCGCCACGCGCCAGCGCTCCGCCAGCAGCAGCTGGAGCGAGGCCGAGGCGATCTGTCCCGACTGGTCCAGGTCCAGCGAGAAGATCTGCGTGAACCGGGTGGCGTTCGCGTTGATGGCCGTTCGGGCGTTGCCGAACGCCTCAAGCAGTGTCCACACGGAGCTCAACTTTTCGGGCGTAAGGACCTGTAGTACAAAAAAGTAATAAATTAATTTAGAGGAATAGACTACTTCTCCCTTTAAAATTTCGAGTAGGAAGGATGTGTGTTCAAAAGTTGCAAGGTGTTGGATGAGCGCTGACCTTGTTGACAGATCCGGCGGCCAGCACCAGGTAGTGCAGGGCGTGCCTGAAGTTGCACGTCTTGCCCGAGCCGGAGCGGCCCTGGAAGACGAGCGAGTGGTCGCGGCGCGAGGCGAGCGCGCCGCGGTAGGCGGCCTGCGCGGCGGCGTAGATGTGCGGGGGCATGTCCTCGGGCTTGCAGCCGCGGAACATGTGCGCCACCTTCTCGCTGTAGATGGCCAGCGGCACCATCGGGTTGACGGCGAGCAGCGCCGGCCCGGCGTACGTGTGCACCAGGTTGCTGGCGTAGCGCTGGCGCAGCGTGTGCAGGGCCGAGGACTCGTTGAGGTAGCGCAGCTGCGCCAGGTCCTCGCAGCGGTCGAACTGGGGCGGGTTCGCCTGCGGAGAGGGAGAGGTCAAAGTTCATGAGCTGTCCTAGCCGAGGGGTCCTTCACGCAAAAAAATCAGTGTACACCCTTCGAAAAAAATCACGAAAAATCAGGAAAAAAAACATGAAAAAATCTGAAAATAAAACCAGAAAAACAGAAAAATCGGTGTTCACTAGAATTTGTAGTGAAGGAAACCTCGGTCCTAGCTTATACGGCCGGAACAAGTTATTGGCCTACTCACCCTCTCGACGTCATCGTCGTCCACGGTGAGCACCTCCTGGGTGGCCTCGACGCGCACGTGCAGCCTGTTCGCGTCATCGTCGTCCTGGCCCTGGGCGCGCTGCCCGCCCTGCGCCGCCGTGAAGCCCTTGCGGTGCACCAGCCACAGCTTCTCCGCGTCCAGCCACGCCCTCTCGGTGGCCAGCTGCTCGTCGCTCTTCGCCTGCAGGAGGAGCAAAACAAAAAGGGAATTAGTATATCATATAATGCAAAGAGGTGGTTTGTAGTGAGCCTTAGGATTTAAATTTTTCAGGAAATTACTCTCGGAAATTTTTTCAAGATATTGTTTTT
>NW_026267252.1:58647-77363 GCF_000697945.3 Frankliniella occidentalis | reverse complement strand
CGACCACAAAGACAAAACAAAACAAAAAATTGTACTTTTTTCAGGAAATAAGAGAAAAAGAGCCGGTAAAAGAGATGAGTAGTATCCCCGCCGGCAGTATTCGAGCCTGGAATAGGAATCACGCCCCATCTCTAAATACCCGCTTTTCGCAATTATGTACAGACCATAGGAGAATTCGCGCAAAGTACAGATTATTTGGTGATTTTTAATATACATGGAAACTAATTTATTAGTTATAGAAATACAGTTTTCAGCTCAACACCCGCCTTGGCTGCTCCTATGCTGCCGGAGGGAGAGAGACCATACGGAGTCTGCTGACCTCTCCTGGAGAGAGACGACGACGTGTAGAGCCCTGTGGCGACATCATTACGAGCAGCGTTCGCACCTGTGCGCAGGTGAGCGAGTGTGTGTGTGTGGGATTAATAGCCCAGCACGCCCCCGCCCCGCCCCGCCCCGCCAGGCCGCGGGCCCCGCACAACTCTGTCCGGCCGCACTCAGTCAATCAGACACAAAGGCAAAGCCGAGCAGCAGCAGGCAGGGCTGAGCAGCTGAGGTAAGGTGAATCATGAGTCAACTTTTTTTTACTTTATTTCCTCCTCCTCCTCCTCCCTTCTCTTTGGTTGGAGCAAAAGGGAATGCTCATGACGAGGCCAGTCGAAAGGGAGAGAAAGTCCCCCGCCCGGTGGCATTGGCAAAGTGTCCCTTTTCAAGCATTCGCCAACGAGGCGACCGATGACTCGTTTGCCAAAAAAACAAACCGCGGGATCAAACTAAAAACGAGAAGAGCGAGGAAAGAAGGAGGGGAGGGGGACGTGCTGTTTTTTTCCTTCTGGTAGAGACAGTCTTGGGGAGGAAACACTATTAATATATCATGGCATCGGTTACCCATGCCGTGGCGGTGTGGAGCGCCCAGTGTGCAGTCCGCCCCGTGCGACGCGCAAGGCGAGCGGGTCTGCCTACCCCCGCAGGCGCTCCAGCCTCTGCTCCAGCAGCCTCGGCTCCAGCCAGCCTCCGCTCCAGCCAGCCTCGGCTCCAGCCAGCCTCCGCTCCAGCCAGCCTCGGCTCCAGCCAGCCTCGGCTCCAGCCAGCCTCGGCTCCAGCCAGCCTCTGCTCCGCAGCGACGCGGAGGCGCTGCAGATCGCGGGCCTCCAGCCTGATACCGGCCTTGTCCGTAATCGCCTCCTCCAGTGTGTGGGCCAAAGTTGCTCAGCTCCTTCTGCTTTATGTTTCTTGGACACTGACACCTTTTGCAATAATAATCGTATTCAACGCACCATATTTTCCTAACATTTTCTTCACCGCGACCACCGCCCGGTCGTACAACACCCCTCCCCTCCTCCTCCTCCCAGAAGAATCGCACATTCGACTATCGTATTTTTAAATCCCCGGAGTAATTTTTCCGCGACCTCCACTATACCACACCACCAGCCCACGGCACGACTCGCCTAGGGCGACGCCGCGCAGCTCTGGCAGCAGATAGACACCCGCGAATGGTGCCCAGCCCAGGGGCTCCCCGCCCAGCACAGCCAAATCCCCCGCCCTCCCGCCCAGATAAGCCCTCCTTTTAGACACGCCGATGGGCCGATGCGATGTTCAGCGTGTGACGGACTGGGACAGACTCGGGCGCCTCGCGGCCCGCCCAGGGCGATAATCTCTAACGTCGTGTTGCTGGATGTTTGAAAGCAGAACATCGAAAACAAAGGCACAGCACGAGCGGAATTTTCCAAATACATTTTTGCATGCATTTAAAAGAGTCACACTGTGCTCTGCCAAAGTATAGGCAAAATTTTTCGACACCGTATTGCATTTTGCATCTATGAGACTAGGCCGCTTCACATTCGTAGGAATTGTTCTGACCATTCGCTTTGGCAACACTGACGCGCTGTTCGGGCGACACGCTGCACGCCCATCGCCTATGATTCCCTGCATCCCGGGCGCCGCCGCCCAGGCTGACGCGGCCGTCGCGGCACCTCCTCGTCTCGCATTGTTCCCTTCTGAGCCGCGACAGGCAGAGGGGACCTGCCTGCAGTCAGAGAGAGAAAGTCAACATATTTCGCACGGCTGCCGAGAGGCTAGGGGGCCCTTTGCGGCCCAGCTGATAGAGCGAGGGGGGTCGTACTGTGCCCCAATTACACCGTAAAAATAGTAAATGGCCACAGTAAAAAGTTGCCGCGTCTACACAGTAATTTCCTATTCACTGTTAAACGTTTTACGAGAGAGCCGACGCAACCGATTTGCGATGAATCCTTTAGTTAATGACTATCCACAGTGTATGCGTTATCCAACTGAGGGCCTTAAGTCGAATAAGTCGTCGTCTAAGTACATTCCAGCACGACCCAAGGTATGTCTATGCGCACCACGCACCACACTGTTAAATTCCTACAAAGCATTCGCTTTGCAGAGCTGCGAAGTATTTTGCTCCTTTGTAACTACAAAGCATTTACTTTGCAATTACAAAGTGATGCTTTGCAATTGCGAAGCAATGAAAACGCTGCAAAGCATCGCTTTGCAATTGCAAAGTGTCACTTCGTAATTGCAAAGCATCACGTTGTAATTGCGAAGTAAATGCTTCGTAGTTAGAAAGGAGCAAAATACTTCGCAGGCTTTTAACAGTGCAGGCGCCTACTTTGCCACCCATTCGCCTAGGGCAACCGGACCGGGGCTTCTTCCCTCCAGTCGACCCGCAGCCCACCGCGTGCCAAACAGATAAGTCAAACCCAAATAACCCGTGGCGCTGGGGCATTCCTCCTTGCTCAGGTCCACGACGGCGGCGCCTCTCCTATGCACGGCGCCTCGACAAAGCGGTTCCCATCGCGGTGGGCCGCCTCGTCCCACCGGCTCCGGCGGCAAAGCCGACCACAATCACTCATAAATGTCAAGGGGCCTCCACAATCAGACCGTGGCCCTCGAGCGAGTGGCGTAGCTAGGGCCAACGGAGCGAGTTTGTAAGAGAGAGGAAGGAAGACCGCGCCCTGCTTCCTCCTTCTCTCTCTCTCTATCTCTCTCTCTCTCTCTCTCTCTCTCTCTCTCTCTCTCTTTTTCTCTCTCTCCGCGTTGCTCCGTCACTCTTACTTTCTCTGAAAGCCGAATCTCGTCCGGGATGACGGAATGCACTTAGGTCAGGCCAGTGCAGCGCAGACGCAGCCTTCACCAGGCCCCCGCTGCTGCTGCTGCTGCTGCCGCTGCTTCCACTGCTGTTGCCGTAGCAGCCCCCCACGTACAACATCCTCGCCCCGGGCGGGTGGTCCACTGGCCTTGCAGCACCTCCAGGACACCACGTCCGCCGACGAGCGAGCGAACCAGACCCCACGATGCATGTTTAATTACACACATAATCTAACGTCTATAATAATAATAATTTTAATGCGGCCATCAAGATCACCCCTTCTCCTTAAGTACTTTCAAACAGTTCAGCACCAAATAGATGACGTAGCAGTACGAACGAAGAGAACCGGGAAAAGACGGGGAGGGGGGGGGGGGTACTTTCACGCCCAGCCGCATGGCGGGCGGTGCCATTCCCTCCGTTCGACATTTCGGCCAGGGCAGCACAAACAGGCTCATCGGGATGGTCAGGCGCGGGGCAGGCCAGCTAGCCAGCCGGCAGCCAGCCCACTGAACCTGACTCAATCAAGTCATCAGTCCTCCTCCTCGGCGCGGGGGCATCGTTAGCCGCATCGGCACAGCGCAGTGCAATTATTGCCCCCGAGTATCAGCCGGACATCCGCCTAGCGTTCTGCGTATCGGCCCCGGCCCGCGCCGCCCCGGCTCCGAACGGCTCCTCCCCCGTCTCGCCGATACCCTACTTCTGGAGCCCTTCCCCTTCAATCAGCACTTATAGCGCAACATTTTAAGGCACAGGTTGATGAACGGGATGCTGTATTATTGAGAGAATATTTGAGTAATATTTTAAACATGGCTATGAAAATTCCTGTGTTCATACAAATCAGTTTCATCAATTTCGGTCTATAAGAAATCATATTTTCTTACATAATTACGAAAAATTAAAATTAATTACGTAGGGGATTACACGGATTTTTTTCAAGCTTAAGTATTAAAATATCAGTCTATGGCCCGTTTCACAGCATACACGACCTTTTCTTGCTTTAGAAATTAGACGCCTAGTTGTAGTAGGGGAAGCCAGAGCTCTCGATTAAAAGAGGTCATAGTCGTAAAATTATGATGATTATCCTTGTAGATTTGTCTTAAACAAGAAGTACGCAGGTCGCAAAAGAAAACGCATGTCTTGTTTTTTTTCGATGGCTCCGTCGATAAGTCGTGATGTAAGGGCGCTGGGTCGGCACGAGCGCGGCGACACCTTTCTCTCTCGGACCGTCGAAAAGGAAAAGGTAATGACAGGGGCCTAACGGAACAAAACGACACCGACTAGGCTATTGCCATCTGCACACCTCGTAAAAAAGAAAATAGTAAAAAAAAAGGAGCTTCACAACGGGGACCTTTTTTTATTTTTTTTCATCTTCTCTCGATCCTCTCCATCATTTACTCTCGCGACACTTTTTGTCTCCGCGCGGCAGGGTATGGGCAGGTGAGGCTTTCATGCCAAGTCTGGCGGCGCGCAATCGGATTGGCACGAGAGGGTGCCGCCCCGGCCACGTGAGGGGCGTCACCAAGGTGACCGAAGGTGACCGGAGGTGTAAACATATTACATATACGGACACAAAAAAAATAAATGTAAAACGCAAGCTTTGTTTTTTGTCTATTTTTTTTTATATTATTTTTTTGCACCGCGCAGGTTCTAAAAGGGCTTGGGATTGCCGGGGATATTTTTTTATTCCCTCCCAGACCACCTCTGAGGGGTCGCCGCACCGCGAGGCCGTCACGTCTCGTCACAACACACTATCACCGACGCGAGATCACATCACATCGCCGACACACGGGTCGAGCCGCGAGCCGAGGAGGTCCCGTCGATCGCGTCCGCGTCACGTCACGTCACAGGAGGACGCCGTCACGTCGGACGCACAAGGGGCGCCCCTGACCGCATTCAAAGTCCAAACGCGGCCGGTCTGCTGGACGTGGGCCGAGCGAGGGCCGGCCGCCTCGCCGCCGCACGGAGACCCTCACATAAGAGTGAGTGATGCAGAGGATGCCACTGACCGACTGTGTCCGTCTTGGAATTTCAAATTTCCAAAATGGTACTCTCGCCAAAAATATATTTTTAAAAACTAATTTTTTTCAATAGCGTCATTAATCTTTTCCATTTTTTTCTGCAACGTTTTAGAATGTTATTGAAAAGAAATTCTGGAAAAGTTTGAATCTTTTCCTTGGAAAAAAATTTCAGCAGCAACTATGTTTTATGTTGGTCGTTTCCAAGCAGTGTCTAGTGGGGTGCCCCTAAGTGTGCGCGCGGGGGTGTTCCTGTATGGGACTTTCACTACCGCCAGGAGGCTATCCGCGCGGCCGGCGCCATGACCAAATGCGAACAATCGGACCTCTAGCCAGGAATGTCAACAACCACCCGAGCGCGGTGGCGGCGGCGGCACCACACACGCACACACACACAGTGTGCTAATAGGCGTTGCCGGTCTGGCGCATACGCACAAACACACACACACACACCGAAGGAGAAGGCTTCTTCGGTTATTATATAACTTAACGATGTGAGGAGGTTGATACATATTTAGAGCAACAAACTAAAACCCACACAAACACCAGTTAACGCAATTTTCTTTTAAACAAAACACACGTTTTTATTAATAGGAAAGTTTGACTATTTTTTGTCTCTCGTTGAGGCGTTTGGTTTTCTTCCTGCACTGCGCATAGTCCTGTACAGTACACTGGGGGGCCTTCCCCCGCGGCACATACAGGCCGGGGCACACGCTGCCGCGCAACTATAACTCTCCCATAATAAGCCACGAGAGAAATTTTTCCGCGCGAAACACACAACATGCGGCAGGATCGGAGGAGGAGAGTCTGCTGGCTCGGGTTAGGGCGGCAGCGGGGCGTTTTGGACGGCATAGCCGCCCGTAGCTCGACACAGCCCGGGCTCAGCAATGCGGTGGGGCTGGGCGCGGCCGGGACGGATAGCGAGAGTGTGGCGTGGCTCGGCGGCGGTGGCACCGGGCACGAGCCTGGCTGGGCCTCTCGGACCTGCAATTTGAGACTTTCTTCAATGTCGGGGCCCCCTAGCGCTAGCGGGCGGCGGCGGGTGCCTCGCGGGCGGCGCGCGCGCGCGCTAAGCGGCCGGGCGACAGGACACGACGCGGGCGCGACACGGCCATGTTACCTGCGCAGCAGCAACAGCAGCGGGCCGCAGACCGCGCGTCCACCACATTTACATTGCGGAAGGCCCCCGCGCGCGGACACACAGCAGTCGGAGATATACGTCATCACCGGCATTACACAATGCACACAGAAAACGGGTATTTCTTTCACTCTATAAAATTTGAGAGTAAAGAAAATACAACTTAAATTCAAAGAAATTTTCCTTCACTTGAGCGAGAAATTTCATAGTTTTACGGCAAGTTTTCCTTGAACTAAGTAAAAAGGTTTCCTTATCATCAATACTGAAGTTGAAATTTCATACAATGAAGAGAAACTATAAATTTCCTTGGCGTGTGTCTTCTAGTCGCAATATCTTGTCTTTTGTACTTTCCTTTCAATGACAATAAAAACACACTTCCAAGTTACGCCCATTTCTTTTCAATGCCTATAAAAACACACTTCCCAGTTGTGCCCATATTGACGTGCGCGCCCGATAAGTTCGGAATGCGTCTAATCCACGCGAAAGGCGCGGGGCGCGGAGCGGGGCGGAGCGGGACGTTGTGCTTTACAAGAGCCGCGGCGCCTTGGCGCGATAAACTATAGAGTCTCTCTGTTGCGTGCGGGGCGTATCCGCGTGTCCCTTGCACAGTGCCAGATACCGGTCGAGCCAATCCACCACACAAGACATGCACCCCCCCCCCCCTCACACACATCACACATGGATAAAGCAACACACTAGACGCAAAATACAAAGACCTCAAGACCATGAATCGCTCAATATTTTGTACGCACCGAAAACACACCGGACAAGCTCAGAAAATTTTAATTTTTATGCGCTCCTTTTTTTTTGCATAGGAATCCAAATCCCAGGGCAAATAAAGCTTACGTAAAAAAGTGCATACCAAGGTGAAACATCTTGGATAATTATGTTCAATGTTCACATAACTGCATGACTGCATGTAAGATATTGTACGCAAGTTATGTCTGTGCGGATTTACGAAAGTTTTTGCACGGAATGTAAATTTTAACTCTTTACTTGTTGCACTTTTTGCTCCACACAAAGAAGCGAGCAATATTTTAGGGTGCGTCCCGCACGAGCGAAGGTGGTAACAACAATAATTATCAAAATACGATAACAAAAAAAAATATTGCCGTGATCAATAACCCAACTAACGCCGCCGCCGTCGAGCCGTTCCAGCCGAGAGCATTTCCTCGTCGCGACCTTAACCAATAGCTTTACGAGTCCGTCGCTGACCGCACCGCCCGAACTACCACCACCGCATAGCAGGGGCGTGGCGTGGCGGAGATGGGCAGGGCGGGGCGCGGAAGACGGCCAGCCCCCACTCCTCGTCGCGCTACCCACTCCCACGTCGTTCCCAGGAATATTAATTAGAAGCCAGTAGGCTGATACTCATCGCCGTGTCAGTACCCTGTCACGTCACTTTCATCATCATACGCGGTGATGAAGCCACCGCTTTTTTCCCTCCCTCCCATCCTCCTTTTATTATTTTAGAACTTTCTCCCGGCCATTAACGCCCCATTCATTATTTACAAATCGGAAGCGCGGGCCGCCGCGGGCGCGGGGAAGAAGACGATGAGGACGAGCGCGTCGACCGCGGCCATCCTCGGCTGGCTCTGCTGCTGGTGGAGAGGTACCCACCCTACACCACCATCATGTGCCTCCAGTACGGGTTGAAAGCCTTGGAAAGGTTCCGGAAAATTTCAGGAACATTTCCGGAAAAAACGAAAAATTTCCAGAAAAAATGGAAATACCCAGACTTTAGAAGTTTTCTGTTATTTTCCGGAAATTTTCGGGAATTTTTCGGGGACTTTCCGGAAAATTTTGGAAATCCAAGCCTACCCTCCAACATACTAGTCCACGAAAATATTCTCTAATGGAGCGTCTGGGTGGTTCGCGTTCCAGACCGCTCGGCTCGCACCGCGTCTCACTCACTCAAACCTCGCAGAATGCGTCGCGCGCGGAGCCTCCAGGTCTTACCTGCAATCAGAAAGGGGAAAAAACACATTGATTTATGGACCGACACAAAGAAACGAAGGCACGCCGGCGACAAAACCTAGAGAAGGGGCATGGCGACTTGTCGTCTGCAGTGAGGTCGACGACCAACGACCGGATGAGACGGGGTCGCTCCCCAGAGGCAAAGGCGCGCAGTAATATTTCGATTCCTCCCTCCCTCCATAGCCATGCCGTGCGCCCCGCCCCGCCCCGTCCCGCGGCCGGGAGCGCTAGCTCGCTCGCACGCTCATATGCGAAGACACGCGGGCGAAACCAGACACTCGCGCCCTGACTGACGGCAACGTCCTACCGACGGACAGCGGGGAGGAACGGGGGAGGGGGCGGAGAGACGATGGGAGAGACAGGCGCGTGTCCAGAGACAGAGGGGGAAGGGGAGGGGGGCGTCATTTGAGACACCCAACAATGCATCGCCCCTGGTCAAAGCCAATCTATGTAATCAACACAAAGGGGCAACATCAGTGAGGTCACCACAAGAAAACATCTACCCCCCCCCCCTTCTCTCTCTCTCTCTACGTTCGCTCTCCATGAGTGCAATCGATGCACTGTGTAATCGCATGGTAGTGTATAGCTCGTGCAGAAGGCGTGAGCACACCCTGGCACTGCGGAGCGGGTCGGAGACCCCACGGTAAAAAAAAATGTCTTGAAATCCCAGGAAATTTCTAGGATTTCAAGGTTGGGTGGATAATTTCAAGATTGGCCCTTGAAATCCCAGACTCTGCCTTGAAGCCCGTAGCTTCCAAGGAAAATCCTTGGAATTTTTGTTTGGTATTCAAGGGTTTTCCTTGAAGCACAATCTGGATACTTCAAGGAAAACCCTTGAATACCAGACGAAAATTCCAAGGATTTCCCTTGGAAGCTACGGGTTTCAAGACAGAGTCTGGGATTCCAAGGGCCAATCTTGAAATTATCCACCTAACCTTGAAATCCCAGAAATTTCCTGGGATTTCAAGACATTCTTTTTACCGTGCCCTACTGCTGGAACATCTAGAAGAGAATATCAGAAAATATGGAAAGTCCATAGTTGAGTGCGGGCAAAAAAAATATCGTACGATGTTGTGCGGTGCAACTGGTGCAACACCGGCAAAAACATGGTACTATTTGCAAACTTTCAAAAACATTGACCGGGCGAGGTTTTTCATTTTTCAAAAGCACTGAATAAGCAACAGCAGACAGTCAAGTCAACTTTATTAACAAGTCTTTTTCGTTTACTCTCGACGCTAAGATGTACCGGGCTAAAGGTTTCTGCTGAGCGGCGGCTTTGGTGGACGGGGACACGGATCCATGCCAAGGCAGTACTGTACAATAGCTGTTCGATCATCATCAAAACACACACACACACAGCCGCACCTAAATGTCCTGGACATCCCGGTCCATTAGAGAGGAAGCGATTCTGCTTAGAGAAGATTAGAGATGGAAGAAGATACAACCAAAAGGTGCACTGTCAAAAAATGTATGTCATGAAAGCGTAGCATGCGATGCTCTCAGACTTAGAGGTCGTCAAGTCAGCAACTCTCATCCCTCTCTTGAGAGAGTTGACAGGAAATGGAATGACAAAATGCCAATTGCAAGTGTTCCCGACAGTTCGCGGGGGCGCGAGAGCCACTTATTTCCTCTGCGGGTAAATCTTCATTTCACTTTCCACATAGAATGCTCCTCCGTATGACATACTCACTCGCAGGAGAGTCTCCCAGAGTGTGGGGGTAGCGAGGCGCACATCATCGATCAAACATCGGGTTGGCGGGGGATTTAGAGTGCCTCCTCTGGAGAAAGGAGAGCGACAGCCTGTCCAGCCGGGCCGGCTGGAGCCCCGGCTGGAGCCCCGGCTGGAGCCCAGCGCGGCAGCAGCGCCCCAAGGGCTCGCCGCAGCCATTCCCAGGGCACTTTCGCTCGATTCCAGTGGAAGCAGGAGGAGAGGAGATTGGCCGACAAAAATCCAAATCCAGCCGCTGCAGCGAGTGCGGCGAACTATGCAGTGCAGCTAGCGGAAGAGGGGGGTGTTGGTGGTGGTGCTGCACTGTTGGTACGTTGTTATCACTATACACAATTGTACAGAGCACTCGTCGGACCGCCGCGACTTGATCGACAGCACCTCGGATTCCTCATCACGCGTCTCGAATTTTTATGCCCGCAAGTACTTCACTTCAACTTCAACGAGGGTTTTAACGACTGCTTCCAATATCCACGATTTTTAACAGTGGCCCTTCTTACACACTGTACTGTACTGTACTCACATGACTACTTTTCCCCGCGGGTGCGTGATTTACTTATACGTACTCCCCCGATGATAGAGATCCCACTCCTCCCCGGATCGTAAAATGAATCATCTTCCCTTTATAGAGGGCGCGCATAGCGTTTAAAACTACTCGAGAGAGCGAGACCCTTATCCGGCCCAGAACATCGAAGCACCGAGAGAGCCCTGATTTCAATAAACCTCGCCCCTTGATGAGTGATGTTATGGGCCGCCCCGAACGGATCCGTCCGGCCGGCGGAAAGAAGAAAAGGGGGAAGGGGAGGAGGGAGGAGGGGGGAGAAGGGAGTGACGGGAGCGGGAGGAGGCATCTCGTAACACCGTTGTTACAGGACCCGAACAACTGCAGTGGCACTCCTGGCTGCTTTTCGTCTCATTTCCCCCTTTTTGGCAAAAGAGAGAGAGAGAGAGAGGCGGGCCGGGCACGGGTGACCAAGCACGGTGACCGCCCGCCCACCCGGAACAGACCGAGCCGAACTGCATCCGCGGGCGATGCAACAGAGTTCGCAGGTGTTTCACGCGTCACGGATATGCATTTCCTCAAAGCGACGGCAAAAGTGCAAAAGGTCCCGTCGTCGCGCACGTCCTGCGGTGTGGTCGCTGCGCACCTGCGACCGCGACGACGGCGACGACGACGCGGACGTGCCTGGCGGGGTCGCGGGGGCCCCCCTAGGGGTCGCCGCGCCCGCCGTCCCTTTCACTTCCTCCGCCGCACGCCCGAGACACACGGGGGGCCACCACCGCGCCGACGGGCGGAAGCCCCCGCGCCCTTAACGCCGCAGCCAGCGTGGCGACGCGCGTCTAAATCCGTCCACATCATCCTCCTGCCGCCGCCGCCCGGTGGTGCGCGTCCGCTGCTATCCCTCACCTTGGCCTCCGCGCCGCCTCTAGCAGCAGTGCGCCTGCTCCTCTCTAGTCCCTCGCTGCAGCCTAATGAAAGCGCAGCACTACAGCCCCGTTAATTAAAAGCCACATTCAGAAATAGCCTGCTCGCACGGGGTCCCGCGGCGGCAGCAGCGCTATGCACAATGCTAAAGCAACACGCATTGTGCAGCCACAATCTCCATAGCGCGCGCGCGAATTTTTCGACCAACGTTTTAATCTCAAGTTTCCGCTTCGCCGTGACGCTGAAACCGCCCGCCACCGCAGATAACGTCGATGATTTTAATACACAGTTTCCACGACATACTGAGGTAAAGACAATGTCTAATTTTTCGAAGACAAGGGGAAAATTTTAAGGAACACCCGTTATTTGAAGAAAACTCCTCAGATTTTGAGGAAATCTCCTGCTAGAGGGAAACACACAAATAATTTGAGAGGAGACTTCCCCCAAATCTGAAAAGTTTTCCGCGCAAAACTAAAGTACTTTCTTAAAATTTCCTTCCCTAAAAACATTCAGACATTATTTTCACCGTGGATGTCCAATCCATATCCGAATCGCATCGTGTGCAACGTGTCACGTCCCGCCTAAATGGTGTGTGTGATCTCATCGTCACTTGGTCCCTCACTGAACACGCGCGCGCCGTCACGGCCGTCACGGGCGTGTCGACAGACTGACACGCACGCGCTCGCCGCTGCTAGACACGACAGGTGCAGCTAGAGACTAGAGACACGCTCGGGTGCACGCCAACGTCTTCATCCCACAAGCACCGCTGCTGCCGCTGCTCACAATAATAAAGCATTTACTGCCGATCAACTAAGCGGGATGATTTGCAGACGCTGCTGCTGCTGCTGCACCGAGGGGGACCTATTCTCGTTTTTATTATCGCCTGGCTCTTCCCTCTCACCGCCTGGGCGCTCTTTGGTTCACCGACCCACTCGGTCGGTTTGTGTTGTGTCCCGCCGAGTGGACGCTTTTTCCTCTTTTAACGAGTCGAGCAATAAGCACGAGAGCCCCAAGGGGTTTAGCTTTTGCACCGCACACTGCGGCGGCGGCGGCGACGCATTCCCACGAAAAATAAAATTGATACAAATAATAATAAAATAAAAACCGAGAGAAACTATATAAGAGCGGCGCGTCGCGTTTTAAAACTCTCCGGCGAGATGACGGTAATACGACGTGGTGGGATAAGAAGAGCAGTTGTGCGGTGAGCGTCGCTGCAAATCAGCTATCCGAACGACTTGTGCTGCCAAACACTTTCGCAATACGTCCGCAGCAGCTCGTCATCATATGCTGCACCTGTGAGGGACGACATTTAGGCAGGGTGCGCGTAATCTGCCATGCCATCCACACACAAAACCAAAAGATGTAATCGTAAAATAAAAAAAATAATACTCGCCCAACAAACGCTGCAAACACAGTCGTCGTCGTATCGGTTGCTGCTGCATAGCTGCACAACGACATACACCTGATCTCAAATCCCCCACGGCGACTTGACTGCTCGTCGCCGAAGTATTAATAAGCAGGTTCCGTCGTTCCGTCCGACCGGGAAGCAAAAGCAAACTGCAGCGCGAAGAGCCAACGCGGATCATAAAGAGAGGCAGGACAAGTCGTCCCCCACTACATTTGCAACACTGTCATGGACGAGGAAGAGCCACGCAGAGGCCTCGGCGTGAGTGAAAATTGTTTGACATCCTGCACGTAATTTCGCATACTTCAACAACTACGCACAAAACTACTTTCAATTGTGCAAAACTCCAAATAAGGAAAAGTGAGAAAAAAAGGAGGAGAAACGTATAATGGTTCAAAACAGCATGGATGAATATCTACAGGGCGAGCAAAAGGGTGAGTAGAAGTCCCTCTTCCACACTGAGTTTCACCCGCCCCTCCCTCCCCCTCCCCCGCTCCGGCATGCCACACGTCCACATCTCTCGAGCCGTCAGGTGCAGCATCAGCAGCAGCAGCATCAGCGGCGGCGGCGGCAGGGATTACCTAATGGCGCGCCGAATAACGTCTCAGGTAACGAGACCAGACCAGGAAAAAAACAAACCGCCAGATAAAAAAAAAACAACAACAAAAAATCATGCAAGGAACTGTCTGCATGCCCTCAGCCACCGCCTCTTCGCCGCGGTGTCGCAGGACAGCTTGTCGATCTAATCCTGGCTGGCATCAGCTCCCCTCCCCCCCCCCTCCCCATTTCCCTTTAACTTCCTCCCCCTCCTCTCTCCAAATCAGGCGAGCGGGGCTCTGGGTTGGGCCTTATTCTCTCTCTCTCTCTCTCTCTCTCTCTCTCTCTCTCTCTCTCTCTCTCTCTCTCTCCCTCTCATCGGCTCGGCCAAGCCCGCAAGAGAGCCAAACCTGCCGAAACAATGCCGTGTGACTATCATATCGCCATGCAGACAGGCAGGGCCCCGCGCCGAGCGTTTCAGCGTGACGCTGCACCGCGGCACGGGTCACGCCCCGCCCCGCCCCGCCCCGCCCCGCCCACACGCGTCGTGCCCAGCAGGTCCCTTATTCATCCTTACCGGCCGCGGGGGCACGGCGGGGGCGGCGTGCACGACGACGAGGAGGAGGAGGCCCAGGGCGAGGCCGGCCAGGACGACCCCCAGCACGAGCAGCAGCAGCAGCAGCAGCGGCACGACCATCACGGCGACGGCGGCACGCCCAGCGGCGGCGCGGCTCGAGCTCGGAGCACATCGCGTCCCGCACTGCCGAGGTGTGTGTGCCGGGGCGTGGCGAGGCGAGGCGCGCCGACGTCCGTGGGCGACGAGAAGCAGGCCGTGGGCGCGACTGCGGGGCGCGGCGGGGGACCAGCGCAAGGGTCGGGGACATGGTCACCCCAGAGCACACCGACACCGCCGCGGTCCCTAAACTAGTTTTAGTCACGAGAGTGGGACCAACAACGACGACCTGCAACCCGTCACTCTCCAACGGAATCGACGCGCGGAAAATCACTGAATAAAATTCGAAATGGCATGCGCAAATGCTAAGTGGTTGCTCAACAATACAATTAATTCCATAGGTGGCGAGAAAGTTCTAAAAATACCATCGTAATCAATTATAGAGAAACAAAGGAGCATGCCTGCACCGCTCAAATGCGTTGCCGCACACTTTTGCAGTGGAAATGGTCTGGCTGCCGTTTATCCTCGAAATAGGAAAGGTAAACACCAGCACCGCAGTCCTGTTAGACGTACAGCCAGCCAGCAGCGTCAGTACCCGGCCCGGCCGGCCCGTGCAAGAGATGAGGCACCTCTCTCGGCTCACAGGCCGGCCCCTGCAGGGCGCCGCGCCACGCCACGCCCCGGGGGCGCCGCTAACTGTACTGCCAGGCATTGCCGTGAGCCTGTCTGGCCGTGTGCTAGACCTCCCCAAATTCACACAGTCTAACGACCGCACCGCCCGAAAAAAAAGACGAAAACAAAAACAACGTGCAACCCGGGCAGAGCATCTGCGCCCCGCGACAAGCCGCACGAGCCATGCAGCGGTACAGTCCACTCGCTGTACAGTCCAGCACACACACACACACACCACATTATTCGATTCGCGATTTCGATGCTATCGATTCGCGTCGATTCATGACGCTCATTAGATTAAAAGTCGCAGTCGGTCGGTCGGTCCGGGCTCGTGGTCCAGATAGTGCACCGCGCGCGACCGCCGCGCCGCGCACAACCATTCGTTTCAATGACTGTCGCGCACAACTAGACCAACCGATGCTATCGACCAGTGATCTCCTTACTCTCTCTCTCTCTCAGCCCCCTCAGCTCAGGGAGTCTTATTCGAAATATGAGAGAGAGGGAGAGGGAGGGAGGGAGAGAGAGAGAGAGAGAGAGAGAGAGAGAGAGAGACGAAATGCACTCGAAGTCCTGCTGCAGCAGTCGATCGATTGAATATTCAGCAGAGGCACACAGCACAACCCTGTCTCAGTCACACACACACACACACACACACACGCACCGGCGCACTATGTGATCGTTCGTCGTGGGCCGTATGAGAAATTCTCATCCACTCTAATCAGCTGGGCAACGGTTCCAGACCAAGAGAGTGCATCTCTGCGCGATGCATTCGGAATATTCACTGTGCGAAGCGTGAGAGGCCGCGGCTCCTCGGAGGCACGGCGGTGGCGGTGCGTGGGCGCCCCGATAAACAACGGGGCAACGCCGATGGCATGATAAAAACTTGCGCGTCGTCGTGAGAGAGGCGGCAACGGCAACAGCAAGTTCAACGGCGCGAGGCGCAAAGAGGTGTCAAAAGAAAAGTAAGTCCCCTGTGCGGGCCGGTGTGCTCTTCCCATCGTCAAGAAGCAAAGAACTCTTGTGTGTCGTTTTCCAGAGCATAATCCAGTTATATACA
This sequence comes from Frankliniella occidentalis, assembly GCF_000697945.3. Classification (NCBI taxonomy): domain Eukaryota; kingdom Metazoa; phylum Arthropoda; class Insecta; order Thysanoptera; family Thripidae; genus Frankliniella; species Frankliniella occidentalis. The sequence continues at coordinate 61,631 of NW_026267252.1, read as the reverse complement.
CGGATAAAAGGAAGGCAAAACTGTTCCAGACACCTCCAGCACCGGCTGCACACTCACTCGCCAGTGCGTACGACAGTGCGCGCAAGTCAGTGTAAGTATGTGTGTGTGTGAGTCCCATTACATCCAGAGGTACGCAAGCCGCTACACATACCGTTCTTCCTGCTCCATGCAGCTACTACCCCCCCCCCCCCCCCTGTTTTCCTTCCTTTCTCCTCTCCCCTCATCCAATCTAAACACAGTCAAAATTTTACCATCCTTTGCGAATCACACGCAAAGACGGACGAAGCGTGCTCTGATAAAGTAGAAAAGTGAACGAATCATGCGAACCTCGAAACTCGTTACCCCTTTTGTATGGAGATGGACAAACGTGAATATAGTGCGCTGCGCCCACTCCATAGAAGGATTCAAAAATAAACAGAACAACGGGACGAGATTGCTGCTTGACTTAGCCCAGCAGTGTACAGAGCAGAGGTAACCGGCCCTCCTTTGGCCGAGACTTTCCCACTAGGCGTTTGTAATTGCATTGAGACAATGACATGGAAATTGGACCACGGTCTCGGCTCCCCCAGAGCTTGCCCTGCAGCTTGCTCAGCCTGCCTCAGCTTCACACTCTGACTCATCAGCTGTGCACGAGGCGCTGAAGGTGCTGGGTGAACGCACACCCTACAAAACATTAATTAGACAAGAGAAGGAAATAATATCAAGCCACCGAAACTCCGACAAGTTCCAAGTACCGGCTTTAAATTGAACGGAGAGCCTTGCGTTCACTTTCTGTAAATTGCTCTTCACAAAGTTACCACACTTTTACTGATGATGATACCAGGGCTGCTTTATTTCTAGCGGCCCTCTAATTAATCCCAAGAGTTCACAAGAAGTCGCGTGAGAAAAGTACTCTAATCATTAAAAAATGACGAAGAATTTGTGTAAGAAGGCCTCGGCATACCAAACACACTGACAAATGAAGTGTCCGAGTGGATCTGCCCATCACCATCGTCAGGTGCCTGCCTGACGACCACGACGCGGACCTACAGCTGTTCTGACGTCTCCCCGATGCACAATGCAAATTAAATGGCCCTATCCGACAGGCCTATAACACCGCCTGCAGTCACGTCCCTGCCGCCTGCGGCCAAATAAGCCACAAGACACACCGCGAGCTGATCAAAAAAACGCATAAAATATAATAATGGTGATAAAAGCGAGTGTTTTGTGGCAGTGGAGTGGACCGGATGGGAGGGTGCGAGGCGAGGCGTGACATCACACCGCCAGGCCACGCCAAGCTCCATACCGTGCATACAGTTCAGGTTCGACACGTCGCGGAGAAAGTCATATGTACGCTGAACCAACCCCACCGGCGCAACAACAAACCACCTCCAAGTGTGCAAGTGTGCCCGGCAGCGGAAACGCGCAAGTGTCGTACAGTCTTACACTCTTATTCAAAGTACCATGGTGTCGTCCTGGATCTATGCAGCTGAGGCTGTGGGGCACTAGGTGTCCTGCTGTTAAAAGTAAAGGACTAAAATACTAAAAGGTGAAAACAATGTCTCAATTCTCGAGGGAAAAGGGAAAACTTTGAGAAACTCCCCTGGTTTGACGTTTACTCCTCAGATTTCGAGGAAATCTCCTCCAAAAATGTGGGATGTTTCCTCGTTTTTTTAAGAAGATTTCTCAAAATCTGAGGCGAGATCGGAGGACTCTTCCTCAAACATGGGAGTTCCTCAAAGTTTTCCCTTTTTCCTCAAAATATGAGACATTGGTTTTACCGCACAGCAACCATATTCCCGTGAAGTTCCCGGTTGTTTCCGGAAAACTTCCCGGTTTCCTCTGGCGCATGCGCAGAGAGCACAAGTTGACGAATTTCCATGTTTTACTAATTTTGTATTTTTGGTGGTTTGTGAGCCTAGCAGGTAGAAATGAAGTTTGGCCGTCTTCAGATTTGTTTTATAACCAGTTTGCAATTAAAATTCCCTCAAATACGCGTGTTTTCCTCAAAATTACCTACATAACCTAAAAATATGAGGCGGGAAAAGCGCACCGGGAAGTGCTTTCCCGAATCACCCGGGGACTTCACGGATATATGTTTGCTGTGCGCGTACAGACATAAGTGTGAGCTACAGTTGTATAGGACAAGGGTGTCCGAGCCTCAAGGTGCCAGCTAACCAGCTGTCGGACAACCCTTATGCCCTACAGTAAGACACCTAGGTCCTACACTTACTAATAAAGGACACTTTAGTACGGCACTTACAAGTTTGGAGACTCTACGACACTTGAGGTTTCAGAGTGCAATATCAAACTGCGCATAATGTCGCCGCATGGCTGCATGTCGGAATCGTATGGATCTTCACGGAGTTATTATTTTTAAGACATTGTGCGTGTGAATTTTGGCGGATTGCGCACTAGATGTTCCGTAACAACGTCTCGCTCGATGGCATTGAACACTCGACGGTATGCACTCCAGTCCACCTTGTGCGGCGCCACGCCACGCCGCGCCGGCCCGGCGTGGACCCGGGGGTCAACTCATAGCAAGAGAAAGCGACCCGCCACCAGGCATGCACCGACACCATGCCATCATCACTTTAACGATGGGGACGTACGCTTTGATTGCATTCCGAGCAGAGAGAGACAGAGAGAGAGAGAGAGAGAGAGAGAGAGAGAGAGAGAGAGAGAGAGAGATATGAGAGGGTGTTCTCCGTCATGCCTGCTGCAGAGATGTCATCGTGGAGCAGCCGCAGTGCTAAACGGGCTGCACCGCCGGGGGGCAGCAGCATCAGTGCGAGTCTCTGCAGCAACCACTCATTGTGCCAACATCATACACTCGCAAAAAAATGCATTTAAGAGTTCCATTGCTAAAAAAAAAGGAAACGTGAAAAAATATTGCGTCAGAAAGGTTTATGTGGCGGAAACTAGAGGCGCCGGATGGGCGGGCCAGTCGGGTCTGCGCTTTAGTCGGACTCATTTCTGATCACAAAATAAGATGCTTTTGATGC
>NW_026267252.1:49220-51082 GCF_000697945.3 Frankliniella occidentalis | reverse complement strand
GGGGGCGCAGAGATGGTATGGCAGCCCGTCCGTCCTCGCACAGCAGGGGACGCGAGAAGCGTGACCAAAGTGCGTCGTCCCGCGGCCCGCACCACCGTGGGCGGCCTCCTCATGAGGGCCCGCGGGCGGCCCGGGCGAGCGACTAAACCCTCCTCTCGGCTCACAATCACCATCACACACTCTGCCGCCGACAGTTACAGCTCCGGGATTCCTCCTGGAGATGAAGAAAGCCAAGGAGTCCGTCCCGTTCGGCAGCGGCGCGGCAGCAGCAGTCGTCCTTATTAATTGCCATTACGCGACGTCCAGAGCGAATAGATGTCCGTCGCTATATCACTGGCAGTCGGACCATTAATCTCCCCACCATTTCTCGATTCCAAATCCTTTTCTCCACCCTTCTGGATGTGTGTGAGTGTGTGTGTGTGTGTGTGTGTGTGTGTTTTGGGCTCTGCGAGATCCCCCCGCCCCTTTTCCCCGGATGGTGCTGCTCGCTCCCACGAGCGGCAACCTCTTTGGCGTCGACCTGAGAGTCAATCAAAAATATGCGGTAATAACACAAAATTGGGCAAATGATTTTAGGACCTAGACCGATTTAGACCACGAGTTGTTTGAACCATTGTTTTAACTGTGGTCAGGTGACGACGGCGCGGTCACGGAGGACCTGACCGCGTGGCCGTGCTGTTCTCCTTCCAGCACTCCTCGCCCCGGGAACAGACTCACCCGCGCGTCATCTTTCGGGAGAACGGACCTCATTCAACGTCAACAAAAAGAAATGGACCCACCGCGGCATGGTTGGGTGTCGAATCGAAATTCCTACTACCGCCACGAACTTCCTGCAGCCGCTGCTGCTTCAGCATTGAAGAGCAGTAGTGGACTCCTCTGCCGCCGGGTGTCTGCGGCCGCCGAACAAAATGCCGGTCAGAGGAAAAGAATATAGATATTTCGTAACAGCATTCCCTCTGACTATCTCTGCTTTGGCAGAAAATCAACGGCGCGTTTTAGGTAAAATAATTTACCATTTACATATACTGTGCAAATTTAACAGCAGAAACCAACTGCAATTTTCAGAGTGGTTACCTTCGTTACTTTACAACCCCAAGTCGGGGGCCATTCGCCCAAATTCAGAAATACTTGTAAAACGGGTCACACCATTGCATGTTTTACAGTGTTGTTCCTCCGAACCAACACTTGCCAGTCTATTGCCTGCGGGATCGGCTGCGGCCAAGGTGTTTGACTCCGTGACGCTTATTAACGCGGCGAAAGGCTTTCTACACTACAAGAAAAGAAAGCAAAGCAGTCCTCAGACACGCGGCAATTTTGTGTTTTTTCCCCCCTCTCTATATTGCCAGTTGTGTCAGTACTTCATCATGCAAAGTCTCCCAGGTACGGATTTGTTTGTTTTCCCCTTGGCCGCGGCGGCGGTGCAGGGAGGGGAGCAGAGGGAGGGCTGGTGACTCGGACTCGCTCGACGGTGCATTGGCAGTAAACTGTCAGCAGGGTCAGTAAATACTGTGCACCACGACGGAGCGAGCAGGGGGCCGCAGCAGCAGCGAGACGAAGAGCAGGAGAGGGAGAGAGAGAGACAGAGGGAGAGCGACAGAGAGAGGCTGGTCAGGCGGACCGCAAGCTCGACCGCGAGAGAGGCGCGCACCTGTACCGTACCCGACCGTGCCCGAGCTGTGAACCACGAGGGCGTCACGGCCAGCCCGGCCCCAGCACCTCGTCATTATAAACCATTTACTGACCATCACAGAGCTTGGGTATCTATCTCGAGACTCTTCCCCTGCTCTTTGAAATTTACGCAGCGTTAAAAAAGCAAGCTCGCGCGCGCATGTTCGCGTGAGCCAAAAGATACAAAAAATACA
>NW_026267252.1:46243-49170 GCF_000697945.3 Frankliniella occidentalis | reverse complement strand
GGGGGGGAAATCGCCAGGGGTACTTCACTAAAAATTCATAATTCATGCGCACAACAATTTTTCGTTTTTTCTTGATTTTTTGAACATTTATTTTATCTTGAACGTTGTTCTTTTTTGTTTAGATTTTCCTGATGTTAAAAAAATATTTTTTCTGTTTTTTTTTATTGATTTTTGCAGGTTTTACGGACTTTTTCCTTATTTGGGGGGGAGGCTTGGACTGAAGACTACACTGAATTTGAGTGGAGTACATACTTTTGCACGGCCTACACCACCGCCAGGCTAAACTCCACAGGCTTCTGTGGGCACGTGCAGGGCTGGCCAACCCCTTCACTGCGAGTATCTATCTCTGTCTGGTGGTACACCGTGCACAACCTTTGACTTACGAGCTCACCGCTGCTTGCCGCGCGCGCCGAGGGGGTCGTACCTTTCCTTTCTCTCAGACGCAGGCACACACACACGCACACAAACAAACTACTTCTAGCACGTACACGCTCGACGCACACTGTGACACATGTTGTCTGACCTGCCCCAACAGTACTTTTCCTCCTCCTAGGTCAGCGAGTGAGTGTCGCAGGTACGAAAGACATGAACACACACCATGCGTTGTCGGTCCGCCTCCCTCACTGCAAAAAGCCCCTCAAAGAACAGGTTCGCAAAGCAAACTATAATTGTGGCTTTAAGAGGAATTAAGCATTGTATAACAAATTAAACTGTAATTCTTACCGGTAAGATTTTTAAAAAATAAAACAGTAAAAAAATGCTAACTGTTTGAAATGATTTACATGGAGCTTGCAAAGAAATGCTTCGCAAAACGAAGAAATTCTTGCGTGATACAAAGAATGGGGATTCATCACAATGTTGCAAAGAATTTAGTTCGTATAAGTATTTTACAGCAGCACGCAGTGCCGCTCGCTCGCCACTTGCGTTCACGTCTCCGTGCACTTGCGCAGGTCGCAGGTATCCTTTTCGGAAAATGTCAACCCCACACACGGTGTTCAGCTGTTTGGCTTCGACAGATGCAATCCGTCCCGCTAGGATTCCACCGACCGCAAAAGCGCATCTGGACAGGGTTTGTTATTCCTTTTATTCGCTTCGCCTCTGACCCCGTGCCGCGCCGGTCATGTGGCGCTAGCGCACGGGGCCCTAGTGTTAGTAAACAACATTCGCGAAACACGCTACGGTCGTAAAAGAGAGAGGAGGGGGCAGGAGGTGCGAGAGAGACGACAGCACTTCACACCGTGGAGTTAAAAAAAAAGGCTGCAGCCGAAAACAGATGGTGCGGGCACCCCGCAGTCAACTTTTGGTCAGCTCACTCCGCAGAAGCAGAAAATTTTGTTGGGTTAACAGTTCTTTTGCCTCATATAGCATAGCACGGATGGTTTGCGAATATTTATATAGCCCAGACGTATTAGTAATAAAGCATTTCTGTCACTTCAATTTAATTTTTTTTCAAACAAAAGTAAAATTGGAAAAGCAATACGCCAAGCAGGTGCGTAACAAGTTATTGGTGCCACAGTCTGCCCCGCACACACAACAATGCCAAGTCTTTTAACATCCATCGCGCGACGCGTCACGTTAAGCGTTCGTTACGATTGTTATTGCCTGGCACGGGGGGGCTTTTCATTAGCAGCAGCAGCAGCCAGCAGTACGGCCATGGACAATAAAGCCGGCGCGGATCCCGCAGCGGGGATCTAAATAACAGAGACTTACTGCCCCAAAACAGAGAAGAGAGGAAGGGGATATTACCGCCGTGTCTCTTTATGGAGAGGGAAAAAGAGGAGGGGGGGGGGGTGCACGCAGCAGCAGAATTACAACAAGGCGAATCCTTTTGCCGCTTCATTACATGTTTTCATCGCCACCACACCACGGCGCACCACGTCCTTAGCCCCCTCTCTCCCCCAGACCCCGTTCTCCGATCCGAAATAATTATCGACGTCATCCACCCAAACAGCAGCAGCGGACGGTACTAACATCAGGGATTCCGCAGGAGGCCTGGTCGGTGGTTCGTTTCGGTAATTGATGATTTCGTTCTGTTTTCCTGTTTTCGGGACGCCCAGTATAGCAGCGGGAGGTGCGGCGGGGAAAATGAGTCGCTCTGCAGGGCCGCCACGCACGACGCCCACTGTCCCGCCCGGCCGGGGTGACCACGAGCCGTACGTATACGTACACTGTCGAGCCTGCTGTCGAGCTCATTCATAACATAGGCCAAACTGTTCAGTTTATCTGTGGAGAGTTTATCAGACGGTTTGAACATATTCCCGCGCTGGTTTGAACACTCTGGAAAACACGGTAGGACTCAAAAGACATTAAAAAATTAGCACCCCTACAAAGGCATTAAAGCCTGTCTGCGTTTCGGGAACTCTGTATCCACCATAGTTGGGTTACAAACCCACATACTTGATTTTGGTACTGACGGTCTGGCTTCATTCCGCACACAAAACACAACAAACGGGGCGTGGTGTTTTGTTGTTTTAGATATTAAAAATATTTTTTTACATGCGTCTCGACCGTATGCGCTGTTGCACGTTGGACGGGTGCGGTGAGCTGCTGAGGGTGAACGGCCCGGGTACGCCAACTGGGTCGCAGCAGGGAGGGAAGACCGGGAAGACCTCGGGAAGGGGAGGAGGAGCGAGAAAGGCCCTCGAGGCCCTCGACTGGGCGCTGCTGGTCCGCGCCTGGTCTGTAGCACATGCACTGCACGGCCCCCGCCCAGCACTGCAAGCCCGCGGCCCTACTGACTGACTGACTGGGGCCGAAATAGCCGTCTGGAAATACCTCCCGTTCGCTGCACGCCGCCACATGGCCGGCCCAGATGCGAACGCGCACGCACACGCACACACAAATGCACGCCCTAAACGCACGCGGTAAACAGTTGTTCGCAATCCGATCTAGCTGCGCGAGGGTCATGATCTGCTGCACCCCCCCCC
>NW_026267252.1:34735-38513 GCF_000697945.3 Frankliniella occidentalis | reverse complement strand
GAGCGAGCCCCTGGCTCGCTCTTACTTCGCCGCTAGACTTGGAAGAGTCAAGACGTCCCGTCCCGATCCGTACCGTATCGCGAAGTCCCTACTTACTGACTTGTGTTTAGAAAGATTAATAAACCTGAGTGTTCATCTGCCACTACTGCCTTTCCTTCCTAACGCCTTACTCTGCTGCGAACACGCTACACAACACTATCCTTCGTAATTGAGAATCAAATGATAAATTCGTCGCAAAGGTTTAAAAAGTATGACGAATATTGCCCTAGCTCACACACCAGCTTTCACGTGCGGATTAAACTACAGTGCCCCTCAGAGAGCGAGTCCATTTTTATTTAATTTTCAACTTTTTCGAGTGTAGATTCCTACCTTTCCATTCGAATAGACTTCGGGAAGGGCCGCCCACTGCCCACGCCCGCCGCTGCCCACCACCCGACCCGGCTGTGCACTGCACAACACAGCGACCCACACGACCCTAACTCCTGCAGTGAAGCCAACATCAAGAAGAGGCCATTCTTCACTACGCCTACCTTTTATCTCTTGAGACGTCCTTGACCCCCCCCCCCCGCCGCGTGGTCGCGGGGCGCGAGCTAGAAGACATCGGCCCTAGTCGGAACCCCCCCCCCCCCTCTCTTTCCTCCTCCCTAACGACAAACACTACAGCGAATATATACTTTACAACTCGTTCTCACACGGGCGCAACCCATTTCTTACGACTGCCATACCACGCGGTTGCCTCGTCTCTCGCGGCCGGACGGACGTTTCCGGCGCCAGAACAGTGACACGGCACCACCACCACCACTACACCTATCGCGGCCCGGGGATCACATTTCGCTCCGCGCGACACACCGGTGGGCCCGTCGCCGGCGCCACGACGATGGACAGCGCCTGCTGCCAGGTCAGGGGGAAGAGGAGCCGGCGCCGAGCACATCGGCACCGCGGGGAGCGCGCGATTAGTTCTGTCGGCCCGACACCTCGGCGTCAACGGACACCGCGTCATCAATACCGCGGCGGCAGGCACGCGGGTCGGGCAGGGCCGGCCCACCGGCAGCGCGCGGGAGGCCCAGCGGCGCGGTGACCCCTGATGCGGGTCAGGCCCGCTCCCGCTCCCCCCTCCTCCTCCTCCTCCTCCTCCTCCTCTCGCGACTTTCTACGACGCCACTCACCTCCAGCAGCTGGTCCAGGGCCTTGTACTGGCCTCCCCCGGGGCGCTGCGACTCGGCGAGGCCGTTGAGCTCCTCCCAGGACGCCACGTTGGTGAAGGCGAAGGTCGACCTGGCCTTGGCGCCGGCCTTGGCGGCGAGGCCGCCGTTGGTCGCGGAGCGCGGCGCCGGGCCGGACGCCGGCGAGGCCGTCTTCTTGCCGGCCGCCGCCAGGTTGGTGTGCGAGGGGCCACGCGATAGCGAGGTGGACAGCGAGCCCATGGAGGGCCTGCGCGCGCCCATGGAGGCGCCGCCCGGCGACGTGCCCAGCGAGGCCTTCCGCTGCAGCGGCGCCTTGGGGGGCGCCGCCAGGCTCGCGGCCTTGCGCGCGGGCGGGTGCGGACGCACCCCGTCGGCGGCGCCGTTGGTCGTGCCGTTGGCGGTGCCGTTGGGCAGGCTCGCCTTGCGCGTCCGGTCGAGCGACATGGACGCCTCCCTCCGGATGGGGATGGTGGACTTCTTAGGCGTGGCCGGCGCCGAGGCGGGGCCGCCGTCGTCCGCGGCCGTCAGAGGCAGCTTGGAGGACACGGCCCGCCGCAGGGTCACGTGCTGCGTGACGCGCTGCACGCGCTTCATGCGCTTGACGACAGTGCCGGGCACCAGCTCGGTGCTGATGGGGGTGGCGACAACGGCGGCGGCGGGCGTCGCCACGGCCGTGGAAGGCGGCGTCGACGGCCCAACGGCCGCCTCGTGCTGGTCAGGGTGCACGCTGTCGCAGGACGACGCGTTGGCCGAGAGCGACTCCTGCCCCGAGTCCGTGTCGTCGCTGTCGTCCTGGGCCGAGCGCGGCGGGCTGGCGCTGGCGGGCGGCGCGGCGGCGCTCACCTTCTGGACGCCGTGGCCGTGCGCGCGCCCCGTGCACGCCTTGTGCACGTCCTGGCGAGGCGCGGCCAGCGGCAGCCCCTGGGGCAGCGCCAGCGCGGCCGGGACGCCACCGACAGCCCCCTTGGCGCGCAGGGAGCTCTCGAACGCGCCCAGCGGCAGCATCGTGCTGCTGCTCATGGCGACGGGTTCGGCCCTGGCGGACCCTGCTGTCTTGCTGCTAGCCCCGCGAGGTGGCCATGGGGGCAGAGGAGACCTGCAGGGGAGGACCGCGCACTTCACAAACCCGCAACACACTACGGCGCCGCGGCGCGTTCCAGATCCAGACCAAAACTTTACCACCGAGAAAGCGTGCACAAACGCATACTGCTCGTCCGCAAGTCCCTCCGATATGCCTCCCTTTCCCATCCTATTTTCCCGTCCCGCGCGTTGCAGCTGCCGCTGCAGCGGCCCCTCGCGATCGCATCTGCGAGTCGAGAGCCTCGCGCGGGTAGCGCCGGGCCGCGAGCCGCAGACACGCTTCATCAGCATTAAGGCTCGTGCCGGTTAGGCTCGCCCGGCGACCCGCTGCAGCAGGTAAACCCCTCTCTCTACCCGCAGATGTACCGGCGCATCGTTAAGGACTCTCCCGGTGACCCATCGTAGAAGCGTTGCCGGTCACCAACGGGCCGACCAGCGCCACCAGCGGTGATCGGGCGGGGCGCGGATTCGACAGCAGGCAGCCAAGACCTTGGTGCACCTTGGTGGGCTTTCACCGACGAAAGCCCTGCTCAGCCCGCCCGCTGACACAGCAGGGCCGTAAAAGGCAAAAAGGAAATCATCGCTTCGGGAATTTAGGTAACGACGCCAATAACCATAAACAAGTGGTGCGTCGAACACGGCGGCGGCGGCGGCGGCCGAGCAGGAGCCAGGCGGCCGCCTGCGGGGTAGGCAACCCGGGCGCAGCTCGGCGCGGCGGGATAGCAGCGCAACGCCTTGCCCGACCGGCCACGCCACGCCGCAGTTAGACAGACATCCCTCCCTGCCAGACGAGCGAGACGCGCGTTTGCACGTCAGGCTGCATGCGAATCGCTCCACTTTACTCGGAAGCGCCGCGGAGGGGTCCTCGGCAGCCAGAGAGGCGGCCCAGCCGGCCGGCCGGCCGGAGACTTTGGGCGGGCATTATTCATGACGCAGAGGAGCTCGCCCCCCGCCCAGCCCCGCCTCGCCTGGACTCCGCCCAGAACCGCCACTTTTTGTTTCGGCCAAACGCCTCCTGCTGCTGCCGCCGCCGCCGCCTGCTCGATGGGGGTGTGGGGGTCGAGGAGCGGGTCCTCCTTTGGCCGATAGGGGGTCCCGACACGGACCCATACCTCGGGGTCCACCACACCGACCACTTTCTCCAGAGTGGCGTGGCGTGGTATCGACGGCAGCGCGACGCACACCGCCCGGCCGGCCGGAGCCTTTTGGCCGCGGGCTCTCTGGTGATGGCTGCAGGGTGATCGTGCGCGCGCGCGCGGTGCGTGTGTGTGTATGTATGTGTGCGTGCGTGTGTGTGGGAGTGGACGCGCCCCGCACGCCAACACGCAACGCGTGAGCGCCCAAGACGCCCTAAACTTAAAACATAAGTCAGAATCCCGGCGCATAAAGACGGAACTTTCGTGTTTCGTCTCCGCAATATTTTCTTTTCTAAAATAGAAAATACTCCTTATGGTTTGATGGCACAACAAAAACCATACCGACTATACACGGCGAGCGGCGGGAAGGTGGGGGAG
>NW_026267252.1:33617-34547 GCF_000697945.3 Frankliniella occidentalis | reverse complement strand
GATGTACAAAATTGTGACGGTGACGGGGCTTCCTTCCTGCTTGGGGCGGCCAGTTCCAGTTCCGGTCCCGTTTCATCATCTCGCCTGCGTTATTAATTCCTGAAGGGCCGCGGGGCGGCCAAACCGGTGACATGTGTGCGATGCCGCGTTTACTACCTGTTCGTTACTCGCGCTGATCGAGACGGTCAGAGAGAGAGGGAGAGCGCGAAGGAGAAAAAAATGCGCCCCCCCCCCCCTCTTCCCTTCCCTTTCTTTGGATCGTTTTTCTTTTTTCGGGTGCGCGACAGGGAGGTGATTTTATCAGACAAGCCCCCCATGTCTGTCAGAGCCGCGCGCGTCGGCAGGCTAATTATGAGACACGATGGCGTCGAAAACAGGATGGGATCAAAAGAAGCGGGTCTAGCCGGGAAAATTCCGTAGGCATGTTCCCATGTGTAGAATATTTCATTACGCAGAAGAAGAATGTTGTGCACAATTTTTATTTTGGACGAGTCGCAATCATTGGCAAGGCGAGTAGTTTAGAGAGGGAACACATTGATTGCGGCATGACCACAATCTGGTCACGCTACGCTCCCATGTTAAATGGTAGGCACAAAACAAAATAGCCCGCGCGCTTATTGCTCAATGTCTTAAAAATGTTTGCGCAGTGTTTTGACTCGTTTCTTAACAGGGTACACGACGGGCAGGCCCGGTCAGCTGTACGGGGGCGCGGGAGGTCACACACACACGCGCTGAAACCTTTCACACCGGCGCAGCAGAGAGCCTGGCCGCGGGGCCGGTGCCGGTGGTGGTGCATCGCGGCACGCAAGCGCATAGCGCGCGGCGGCGGCGTCTCCTTCCGCGCGACTTTCGACTCGCACGTCGTAGACCTAACCCCATACGGCTGGCTAAGCCCGCGAGCGAGCTCGTAGGGGGTGGCGGGGAGGGGGA
>NW_026267252.1:25887-26972 GCF_000697945.3 Frankliniella occidentalis | reverse complement strand
GGGGGGGGGGAGATGGTTCAGTCCGCGCCTCATCTCGCAGTCCGATTCCCACGACCAGCAGGTCGTCGCGCGGAGGTAGAGAAGATCGCGCGGTTACACCATCGTCAAAGTCCCCCACACTTCCGGACAATATCTCACGACGGCTAACGGGACAGGGCAGCGGCGGCCCAGCACAGGGCTGCTGTCGCACCAGGACCATATCTGCGATTGTATATTCATCCACAGCCACAGGTGACGTGACGGGTCACAAACAAGGGCCATTAATAGTCCTTGGTCACAAATGATAGCGTTTTAGGATGTAAACAAGCAGACACCAATGGTTTAATTTTAAATAGAAGAACAAATAAAAAATCGATTCTTATTTTTTGCAGCGGACGTTTTTGCAACCAGGAAAATAGTTTCTTGATTTAGGTGCACGCTCACACAAGATGAAATTCTCCATTGGAACAGGGCTATATTGTCTTTGTAATAATATTTGTCTCTTATTCGAAGGAAATGTCAGCTTGTCCCAAGAGTAAATTTAATCTTGTACCAGCGTGCACTTGAAACAAGGAAAAATTTACTAGAAACAATAAACGATTTTTCTGGGTGTGTAACCACAACACGCGCATTTTCATTTCAGCAGTCCAGAGCAACGACATACATGTCGTGCAGTGTGCGACGTCTGGGGCAGGGACGAAGATTGGAGAAAGAGGAGGGATGCGATAAAGGAGGTGGAGGAGGTTGCCTCTTCCTTTTTTGGGCCGCAAACGGACCCTAAAACCATGCCGAAAACTTTCGCCCGACGACTGGTGTGCGCGGTGTTGGCGGCCGCTGACGTTCGCGGCCTTGTGTCGTGGGGGGGAAACCATATGCACCACCGTACCGCGTTACCATCCGAGGCCCGCACCTCTCCTTTTGATTTACCCCCCCTGTTGCCCGGCAAGGGCAGCCAGCCGTATCCACCGCAAAATCACACACGGCCAGCGAGAGATACGGAATCAATAAATACATGGAAAACGAACGAGCGGCCGCGCGCCTCCTCAGCTGTTATCCGCCAGCTGATCACGCCCAGCGCGACGCGGCTGCCGGCTCGTACCGCCCCG
>NW_026267252.1:13808-25477 GCF_000697945.3 Frankliniella occidentalis | reverse complement strand
TTTTTTTTGAGTGTAGGCAAACTTTCGGTCTCACAACCCTTGGAGCCGGCGGCGGCTTATCTCGGGATGCTGCAGGCGGCAGGGTGCGCGCAGGTGCTACCTCGGCATGCACGCGGTCACTCTCACTTCCACGCGCACGAGCGCACGCACGCTCGCACGCCACGCCGGTATGCACGCGCGCAGCAGACACGCACGAGCCGCGCCACCAATATATAGCCGGACTCGCCGGATGAGCCCCACGTAACCGGGCGGCGGCGGCGTGGCGCGGCGCGCGGCGGAAAGAATGAGGAGGCAAACATCTAATAAGTCTCATCCCGACGATACGATCCCCGCCGCGGCGGCCGCGCGGCGCCGAGTCTTTCGCACACACTTCGACAGGGCGGGTTTCCCTTTACTCCAGCGCAGATCAAAACGTTTCAGCCCAAAATGCAGCACGCTGAATGTAATTGAGTAGGTTTTATTTGGCCACGTGTACTAAAGTACGTTTCTTTTCGTACAAATTTATGCACAAAAGTGCATTATTTTCCTACATATGAATACACAAGTGTTCAAATTCAGGAACGTGCGCAAAAACTTTGATTGCCGAAATTTTTGAACAAATAAAATATACAAAATCCAGTTAGTGTGTACGGTCGTCGTAACAATTTTTCGTGCCACTGCACGCGCCCCGAACGCCCCGCGGCGCCATTCAAACCGTCTTTCGTACGTTTTTGTTGAGGTGGGTCGGGAATGCGGCAGGAGTCCGCCCGTAAAAGTAACAACCACCAACAAAACGAATGGCGCCCGGTGCGACGGCGCCCGGAAGCGCACACGCGGCGGAGACACACCCAGGACGGCGACAGTGACCGACGACCCCTCCTCCTCCACGTCGAGCACACCGCGGCCAAAGCCTTCCGCCTGCCGCCGAGCCGAGCCCCAAGCCTCCCCGCGGCAACACGCCACCGGCAAACGGACGGGGCGGACAAACAAACCGAGGCGGCATACCGCGACAGTCCAAACCGCAAACGGGCGGCGCGGTCGCGACGTAAAAATGGGGGAAAGTGGGCAGCAGCAGCGCGCTGACGGGGGCCCTGCAGCCCACGTCACCCTCCGCACACGACGACGACGGCATGCAGCCGGACCGATCACTTTGTACCGCGGCGGGGCGGGGCGGGGCGTGGCCTAGCCGGAGAGAGGCACGCAAACTCAGAAGCACTCTTTACAAAAAATTTAAAAAAAAGAGGAAAAATAAGAAAAAGAAATAAAAGGAAGAAACCACGTAAGCGTGGCATTTCAATGTAAAGTGCGTATCAAAAGGTCACTCACGACTAGCAGTGTGTGGCAAATGTAAAACGGCTGATACGTACCAATAACATCATGAAGTAATAAATTTTGGTGAATGGCTGGTGACTTTTAAATTACTTGCTTCATACGCATTTGCTGTTTCCCTGACCCCTTTTGAACGCTTCTCAATTTCGTTCCCCTCCCCAGAAGTAAAAATAACACATTTCTCCTTCCGTTTCTTGGAGAAGAAGAAGTGAGCGGGCGGGTGGGGCCCATCCTGGCCGGAGCCTGCGCTGCCGCCGGAGATGTGGGTCATCAGGCTCAAAGGCCGACACAAAATAAAACAATAAACCTGCACGCCGCGTCGCTTTGTCCGGCAGGGCCGCCGCCGCGCTGCCGCTGCTGCATTTCTGAAAGGGAACTGAGAGACAGAGAGAGGGAGGCGGCGGGAAGAAGCGGGTCAGAGAGAGAGAGAGAGAGAACAGAGAGGGAGAGGCGGGGGAGCAGCAGGAGCGAGAGAGTATGAGACCGTATCCTTTTGCAGTGGTGGGCCGGGCCTTGCGCCGAGAGCCAGCAGCAAAAGGGCCCAAGTCCGCGCGTCGGCCCGGCTCGGCCCAGCAGCGGGGCCCGGCCGGGGCCTTTACAAGAGATTATCGCCTCGATAGGACGCCGTGAATGGGACCATCTGGGCGGCAATTAAAATGCGCGCGGCGCGGGGCCTTCTGCGGCCGGCCGGGCGCGGAGAGGGCGCGCCCCTCGCACCCGCCGCTCCGCCAATTAAGGCAGAGTGGCGACACGCGTGCGGACATCGCGGCACAGCGGCGTTAATTACACCCAAACGGTCAGCGGCGCTTAAGGGCGCCGGCACCTTAGCGGGCCCAAACGCCACTCCCTGCACCCCCTCCGCAAAATCCACAATCTTGCCATAAGGGATTTTAATTTTCAAAAAAAATAAAATATATTCTCCCAAAAAACGAACCAAGACTTTCTACAACTAACAGTGAATTATTTTTTTTCAATTTTTCTGAGCGTATTTTAAATGTTTGCAATTTATTTTTGAAAAAATTTCCGACTTAAAATCGCTACTTTTGCAAATTTTTGTCTATAAATATAACTCGCTGAAATCTTGTCTGTGTGTCTCACGCAGTCTCACGACACCTGTAGCCCGCTGTGGGCCCACTCTGCCCCGGCTCGTCATCCACCACGTCACCACCATGGTCACCACGCCCCTCAATGAGCGGGGGGATAAGACAACACCTGCGCGCGGAGCCGACTGCGGCGGACGCGGGGCGGGAGAGACTCATAAACGAAAATAAAATAAAGGACCGCACCTCTCTCGTTCACACGGGGCTCAGACTTAGGCGCCTCCCATCTCGTACCCCACATAAAAAATAAAATAAAATAAAATAAAACAGAAAAGAGAGGCGGAGGTACGAATGAAATTAACCGCGAGAGACTGCCTCAGGCGCGTTTGCAGTTTAGCTACACCAAACGGCTGAAACAAGTGTTTCTCGGGAGAGCTGTTGCTCCGGCAGACGACACCGCAAGGCCAGCGGAGCGAGAATTTTGGCAGCAAAAGAGGGAGGCCTTTTACTGCCATTCCATGTCAATGAAACAACAGAGAGCCTTTTCCTTCTGCTCGAGCGTGGCGGGGCGTGGCGTGGCTGCTGAGGTTCATTACTCTGCGGTCAAACGCGGCTGCGAGGGGCTGAAGGGCGATCGTGGGAGCAGCAACGTACACAGCAACAAGCGCCATAAACGTTGCTCAAAATCGATAACATGCCACCTGTTGTGTTTTTTTCTTCTTCTTTCACCCCGCGAAGGCAGCCTCCCTCACACGACAAAAGCACACTCGCATCATCATGATTCCCACACACACACACACACACACCAGCCGCGCGCGCACCTTTCTTTTTTTCTTTTACAGGCATACTCTTTTTTTATGAACTTCTTTTCTTGACGCCGCGCAAAATAAAAATAAAATGACTGGCCGTAACGCTCGCCCTACGCGGCTCATAGAGAAGGCGCCGCCTCCCCTCATTACCGGCAGTTAGGCCCCTCGAACAGAGGGCCGCGCGCCGGACAACAAAGTTGCACACAGCCGAGGCGTGATTGTCCAAAATAGAAAAAAAATAAAAAGCACCACGGCAAATTTGTGGGGAGAGAAACAGAAGAATAAGGAAAGAAAAATCTTGTGCTCAAGTGGCGGCGCGGCAGCGTTATGCAAAAATATGTCGACAAGCGGGAGTCAAGTCGCCCCGTTCCGCGCCCTCCACGGCGCCGGAGGAGGTCAACGCGACCCTGCTGCTGTTCCTTTAGGAGCGGCGAGAAAAAGAAGGCACTGCTGCTCCTGCCGCGAGTTGTTGTGGTCGACGAGGAGGGAAAGGGACTCTCGTACACACACACAGAGGAGCAGCAGCAGCAAGGTCGCGAGCAAACACAAACAGATGTCCTGGACGCACGCGCCACGCCACGCCGCGCGAGGCCGTGAACGCCACGACTGCGCTGTACTGGACCGTTCCACTGACGCAACACACAACATAGACACACACACAAACACACAGGTGCACACGAAGATGCACCACACACGGTGCCGTCCGCGACCGCGCGCGCTGCAGGTGGTGCCACAGTAGGTGGGGTGCGGGTGGGGGGTCACGCGAAGCAGCGGGACCCCTACACAGCAAGCATGAGGCCTGGTTGGACGGGGAGAGGAGGGGGTGTGCGAATATAGGGATTTTCATTTACCAACAAAATATAGTTGGAAAATTATGTGAGATTTTTAAAAAAATTTCTTGATGGTTTTGGTTGTTTTTTTAAATATTCTGGAAGTACTTCAATTTTTTTTTCTAATTTTTTCCACAAATTCTTCTGAAAAAATTCAAACTGTAAAATTCCTAGTCGCGACCACGTCGAGAAAGAGGGAGAGAGACAGGTTCTCCAGCGCCGCGCAGAAGCACCGCAAGCCCCACAGCTCCACCGCGCCTTCTTACTCATCTCCTTGTCAGCCCCCCCGGGCGGCGGCCTCGCCGGTATGGCGCGGGCCTCGCGTCAGCTGTCAGCGGCAGCGCTCAGCCAATAAGGCACACGCCAGTCAGGGCGGCCGCGCGCCAAGCCGACAGAGGGGAGGAGGCCTCGGGGGCCGCTGCAGCTGCCGCCGTCGCCGTCGTCGTCGCCGCCGCCCCCACGATGAGGGGCTTCACACCCGCCACGCGCCCGAGGGCACCTCGTCATACCCGCACGACGACGCCCGTCATCACCGCCAACAGCGACGACCACTAATGCAAAGCGGGAGTGGCCACGGCGGCGCCGACACACCGCGGCCGCCCATCCGTCTAACGTGCAAATCACTGCGGCCTGGCCTGGCCTGGCGTCGGCGGCGGCGGCTCGACTGTACGGCTCATTGGCGAGTCCCGTGCGGCCGCCACATTCGGACGGACACACCGGCCCATTCATCTGCGTCGCTGCTGCTGCTGCTGCTGCTGCTGCTGCTGCTGCTGCTGCTGCTGCTGCTGCTGCTGCTGCTGCTGCTGCTGCTGCTGCCGCCTCCCAAGACCCTAATAGATGTGGGCGGTGCGGGCTGCATTCGCCCGGCCCGGCCTGGCCCCAGCCATTAGCGGAGCCGCTAGAGCCACCGGTTCTGCCTGCCGATCCCGACTAATACAGCCTCGCCCCGCCTCGCCTCACCCCGCCCCGCCACACCCCAAGCAGTGGCAGTGATGCCCATGCGTCGTCGTCGTGGTCACCGACCAGCGGGTAGCGTCAATATCCGCTCTCTTTCTGTGACTTTCTGCTCCCGCTGATACTACTGCTGCTGATGATGATGATGATTCCGCAGCAGGTTCGCCATATATTTTTTTCTGTCTCTCGCTCGCTGCGCATACTATCGCCAAAGTCGACGGCGGCGAGGGGACGGGTTCCTCAGAGCCACGCCGCCGCCCGCCTGCCTATGCCCCCTTTCTATACAGCCCGCGTGCCTGCGATGTCGTCGCCTACTTCTCGCGGATAGAACGCGCGCGCATGAAAAATTTGCAAGAGAAAAATAGAGAGGGAGAGAGCGAGAGAAAAAAAAGAGGGGGACACGAGACGATAAATCGTGAGTCGATTTGGCAAGGGTATGATCACCTCGCAATTAGCAGCACATTTGCGTACACCGTGTGTGGCGCATGACAAAGCACAAAGCAATACATGAAAGGTGGAGGGAGAGAGAAAGGGAGGGGAGGGAGGGTGTGCCATTGGACCACACACTGAAAATAATATAATGCGAGAAAATAGCTTTGCATGCCAATCAGGGGCGGTCTTTAGCCAAGCCGTGCCCGCTGCCCACGTCAGTCTCGTCGAGAGCGTGTGTCTGCGTGTCTGAAAGGCCATGACACTTCCCCTCATCGTTCACTCCAAGTCATTTCGTCTCATGGGTGTGCTGACGCGCTATGTCCGGCTTCCGGAGAGCTAGCAGGGCGCCGCTTAACTGGCAAAAAAACAAAAAAAACAACAAAAACTGCCTTATTGCCTTAAACATATGATAACATCATGGCCGATTATTTGTTTAACATGTCTAAACAGATGAGTTTGTCATCCTCGAGGGGTGGATAACTCCTGAATTGGGTGTACAAATTTCAAGAATTGAATTATTCTTATTATTTCATTAAGAATTTTTTACAGTGCGGTGGAGAGAGGTAGCGAGGGAGGGTGGAGGATCATCAGCGTCATCACCCCAAACGATTAGCCGCCACTTACCGGACCTGACCCGATCGCTCCCAGAGAAGCAGTGCCGGCCGCTAAGCCGTTGCGCTCGGCCGCCGGCACTCGGGCAGGACCCATCGCGTGGGCGCGCACTGCTGTACACGTCGAAAATACCTCCTTCTGGTAAAGACGGTCTTGGGTAACTGTCTACTAAAACAGCCTGATAAGCCCTTGAGTGAGTCTCCCGGGACACTCGTTACTTACAAGTACATCAAGCTTAGCGGTGAGCGCCGTGCGCTTAGTGGCTGTGCTGCACCGCCGAGCAGGAGTGCGGTCGGGTAGCCTACCCGCAAGGGGTCATGGAGGCGGCCGCAGCGCTTATGTTTAGGGGCCGTTTAACAAATTACGTCACACTTTCTAGGGGCGGTGGGGGTAGGCGAATCTGTGACCAACTGTGACAACGGGGATCGCGGGGATAAAATCACTGTGACGTCACACCGTTACTCACTCCGCACGGTGACAAAACAATCACTATCTTCGAACGCGGCGCGCAATTCGGTGAGTCAATATTATGGGAAAAAGTGACGTCAGAAAGGGGGGGAGGTCAAAATCGTGACTAACTGTGACAATGGGGGCTGGGAGGTCGAAAAATGGTCCAGAAACGCGTCACGTAATTTGTGAACGGCCCCTTGAAACGCCATCCGCAAGTCGTCAAATTATTGAAAATTGCCCAGCGAGTTTGTATCAGTAGAGTATACGGTACGCTCAAGAAGGCAATAAGGCTGCTCCAACACAGTTTTAAAATAGAATACGGTTTCCAAAAAAACAAAATCAGTTTTTTTCCACCAAGTTTACTACATTGCGTTTCATTTGTCAGCCCCGTGTTGTGGCGTGGCGCTCTTTTACTAGCGCAGGTTCAGCGTTCGGCATGGAACGGAACCGAGTCGGGGCGGCCCCCTGCTGAGCAAGAGCTGCGCGAGAGGGCCTGCAAGTTGCAAGCGGCGGCACTTCCTGCCACGACACTCGCCGCTGCATCGACGGGATGACCCACTTGCAGGCCCGGGCAGCACGGCGGCGACGTCCATCGCCTTCCCCAAGCTCCCCGTCATATTGACCGCGACAGCTCTCCCGCTCCCCCTCCACGCCTCTTAAATGCTGTGTACTCGAACCGCGTTCACTCGACCCTTCGAAATAACACACTGCAAAAACCACGCTGAAAAAAATATTTGTACGGTATGGCATATTTTTGTGTATATTTGTACTGAATGCATGCGAGTGGGAGAGTTGCCTAACTCACACAGAAAACTAGTAGGGCATTAACTAACCCCCACCTCCAGGCTGATAACCAAACTAATCATACAAGGTGGCCCACAGTGTGACTACGAAATTTTCCGGGGTATGTGGGCCACCCTGTACTTTTCAAATAAAAAAAATGCAAACTCAGTCAGGCCAGCCTCGGGTCGTGCGGTTCACGGCGCCCGCCGCTGCCCCGAATAGTCCTGTCCGAGATGCGCCACCTCGCCTACCCTTCTGCCCGGTGCGTGTTCCGTACCCGGTTGACCCGCAGCCCAGGCAGATCCTCTCGCTGGCACGTGTTCTACTCGCTAAGGCTATCGGTGTCAGCGGAGCCACCCGCCGCCACCCTACACCGCCCGCTAGCCGCCACCGTCTCTCTCTCTTTCCGCATAAGGAACCGGTCGGCATGAGTTGCCGGCGCCTGTCGTCGCAGAGATACTTTTTTCACCTCCTTTTTCCATACTTTCATTATTATTATTTTTTCCCCTTCTGCAGAAAACACGGCGGCGGCGGGAGGCGCATGGACAGCATCGGAGCCGAAGAAAGTGTATAAACAAAGAGAAAGAGAGAGAGAGAGAGAGATGCTGAGACAACCGCAGCAGGGGCCCAAGCGATATCCATCGGAATCACCCGCGTGGAGAACAAGCGGACAACAAGTGGCGAACCGGGTCAAAGGAAAAGTGATTGGAGGGGCGCTGAAAAGAGCTCTGCTGACCCGAAAGCTGCTGCTTCATTGAATTATTTCTAGCGCGCGCAGCAGGAGGAAAAATGAGAGAACGGTACATACTGACTGTCCTGGTCGTGCAGCATTCTTTGAGCGCCCCTAACAACACAACTTGGGGGGGTATGCGCCACGATGACTTGCATGCTATAAACGCGAATCGCGACGCTTTTGAATGTTGCTCACTTTAACTTGCGTGTGTGGAGGGTACGAAACTCACAAGCGCGACGTGATTGGGGTCGGCCCATACCAACGCACCAGCTGATTGGACAGGGCCGATCTGCTTGCAAAAAAGGAGGAAGGGGGGGGGGTTATTGGGGGTGGGGGGAGGAGAGAGAGACTCCCATTAAGAGGCGCCTAAACGAAACGAAATATCACAACAACAGACCGCGCGGTGGGCGCGGCCTGTGCGTGCGTGTGTGTGTGTGTGTGTTCCCACCAGCGGCGAGTGTGACTGACTGACATGATTGAAGGCGGAGGAGAGTAGAACGAGAGAGAAAGAGACAAACAGAGAGAGAGAAACGAAGCGGACTGGCAAGTCATAAAAATTTACGTCCATTCAGAGAATGAATTGTGGGCGAACGCATCGCTAAGCCGGCCGGCGGGCGGCGGGCGCATCGCGTATGCATGAGTGTCATCCTAATAAGTACCCCACACAACAAAGGGCGGGGAGGACCGGCCGCAGCCGCGCGGCAAGTTCGGAGCCTCCCGCGAGCTTCGCGGACGTTTTGAGATCTCCCCTGTAAAAGCCCTCTGGTAGCTTCACCTGTGCGCCGCACCTCCAGGCGTTACAGGTGTCTCCGACTGGAATCGCAGAGCTTGCGGCCGTGCCAAAAACTCTCCAGGGGTAGAGTGGGGGGGGGGGGTCACTTTCATGTTGATGGATACCCTTAGGCGGCAGAGTTTACAGTGAAACACGCCATAGCACTAATTTTGTATCACGACACCCACAGCGGGCGTACACACGCAGTGCGACTTTATTCGCATTACCCGAAGTATTTATTTCTGCCAGGCGGTCGATGGAAATGCCAGTTCCGCGGGCAAGGTGTACGGGAGCAGACGGCAGCGCGGGGGGCCCCGGTCGTATATAGAGAGCGGGCAATGGGCTCTAAAAGGCGTGCATGTGTGTCCGTACACTCGCTCCCCATGCAAGACGGGCTTTAATTAGCGCAAAAGCGTTCGGCGGGCGTTCGGCCGGTCGGCGCCGCATCCGCGACTGTCAATGTCATGGCAAGAGAGGCAATCACGGGAGGGCTACACACTCCCGACGGAGAAAGCGATTTGGTCTGGATCTGGAGCGCTCGCAAAACACACGTCTTCGGACAAGTGTGCGCACCTCGTCGGAAAAAAAATCCACCTGTCTTTCATCCCATCGTCCTTCCTTGCTTTCCAAAAACAAAACAAAAGATTTTGGAATGAAAAACGTAGCGTGCGAAGCTCACGCCGACGAGGTGTTGTACACAACTCTCCGCAAAAATATTACAAATACTTCAATTTTTTTTAAAAAAAATTTACCAACCGTGAATGCTATTCCAAAATCCAAAAGTGGCGTCGTATTAATCCGCACTCACTCACACCAACACACGCTCTGTCTGTCTCTCTCTCTCTCACACACACACTATGGCGGACTCGCGGGGTGCGCGGTTTACGACACGACACGCGACTCGCCGGCTGCGCACTCTGGCAGGCCTGCGCGCGGCTGCACGGCGGCGGTGCTCTCCGCGGCGAGGGGCGACGGGCACTGGCGGGGCGGGCCACACCGCACCACGGCGCGGACGCGGAGGTACGCCCTCCCTCTGCCCCTTCTCTCTCTCCTCCCCCTCTCTCCCAGCGGCCGGCCCGCCCGCCCGCCCGCCGCGCCCGTCCGCTCGCCTCTCCCCGTCTCCGCGGCGCACACACCGCGCACACGGCCCTGCGGGAGGCCCGGGAGGCCCTACACGTGCCCATCCGGTCAGCGCACGGCGTCGCAGTGCGAAGCACGGCTGTCATCGGGCGAAGGTGTAGTACAAATGAGAAAAAAGACACCTCTCAAGTGCGAAACACATATTTCATTTGAGAAATGAGAATGCTGTCAACACGCACACTTCATTTTTGTATGTTGTCGTAAAATACTTTTCGTCTACACCCAAGGAAGAGCAGAACCCTCCTCAAGCAACCGTTTCGATTTGCCGAATGGTCCAACTCTTGTCGTCAAGTGTTCTTAAATAATTTTCTTGCGACACTGTACATCGCTACTACCCACCATACCCGCCGTCCCTAGTCCCTAACACAATCCTTAAGCCTCGGCCCGATCACTTTCCTCATCACTTTCTGTCGTCAGTGACTCATTAAGCTAGCAGGCTTCCCTTCCTGCGCTCCTTAGAGGCCCTTCTCCGCTCTGCGCCATCAAACTATCCATACATATCAAACAACAACAGCCAAACAAACAAAACCCACACGTAACCGACGGTCGCTCTGACAAGCAAAGCGTCTCCAGCAACGGCTTTCATGAACGACAGCAAGACATCGGTCAACCCGGGCATCAATAACCATCATGAACAACAACAACAACAAGCTGGTTGTACGGCGTGCACCGAAAGAAAGTCCCTTCCCAGCAGGCATCGCGTACACCGTACAGACGTACCGGCAGCCCCAAAAGAGATGACGTACACACTCATGACGTGCATCGGGGTGAAAAAGGGGGGGAAGACAATCCGGGCTTCATCAAGTGCGCGACGTACAGAGGGAGGAGGAGGAGTGGAGAGGAGGGGACAGCCAGAGCAGACTCGGGTCCATGGGCGCGGGCAGCGCGGGGCTCTCAGCGGGGCAAGCTCATGGCGACACAGCATGGACTGTACTACTTGGGCCGCCCATGGCCTGTGTGGCCGGCGAGCACGCGGCGCGCGTACGGTCCCGTGTACTTGTACCTGCATCATTTATAATCGGCATAGAAATCAGAGCAGTGGCGGCGGGACGGGGCGGGGCGGGCGGGACACGGTCTGTGATTTACCGAGGGGATGGATTCGATTGGATTGGAAAGCACACAGCTGCAGCTGCAGCAGGGGGGCGAAAGTGGGGTAGGTCGGGGGACACCGTCGGTATATAGGGGACCCCCCGACACCGACACGGCGGCTTGTGTGCAGCGGCACGGCAACGTTGTTGTCCTTTTTTTCCCATTCCTGTTTGAGGTGGCGTCAGCAGCAGCAGCAGCGAGGGGGAGAGTGTCGGAGGGGGAATCACATGCGAATCCGACCCGGCTGGCCCGAGGCCCGACTGTGTGAGCTTATTAACAGCGGGCTCGGGCGGGCGCAGCGGGGGCGCAGCAGGGTGGACGCGCCGGCCGGGAGAGACACGTCGTGCATTTAAATCCCCGCGCACGTCCGAGCCGAGCCGGGGAGCAGCAGCAGCAACAACTATTGGCGGGCCACTCCGTTAGCCGGCCGGTCGGCGGAGACCACGACCACGCACTGATGAGCAAAAGAGGGAGAGGCAGCGGGGAGGAGAGAAGAGGCGGTTGAGAGAGAGAGAGAGAGACGGTAAGGAAGCAGGAGGAGGAGGAAGGCAGAGCAGAGGCCGGCGGCGAGCTCCCAGGGCAGAGTATCTCCGCCCCGCACAGCGCGCAACTCGGCGATTTCGACCAGAAAATGATCCTCCATGAGGAGGCGCTCGCGGGCAGAGATTACGGGCGAGGCAATCAGGTGTAAGGCTCGGGCGGGGCGGGGCGGGGCGG
>NW_026267252.1:2111-13682 GCF_000697945.3 Frankliniella occidentalis | reverse complement strand
AAGCCGTGAAGCGGGACGGGGGAGGGGGGTAAGTTTGAAGGAGTAATGGGGGCTCGAGTGAGTGGGGGTAATAGGGGTAGAGGAGGGGCCACGACGACGACGACGACGACGACAAGCCGCCCAAGGCAGAGAGCGGCGGCGGCGCAGCTGACGCAACCGCGGGCGCGTCCGGCAGCAGCGTGTCCACCGCCACTCGCCGCGGGGGCGCACGTCCCGGCGGCGGGGTGTTCGCTCGCGCCGCTCGTCGCACATACATACAACCCCCCTCCTCCCTACTCGGCACTGTACCCTACCCGCGCGATCACGCCGGCGACCGCTTGTATCTCTTTAACCAGACTCGGACGCCAACCGTGCGCTGCATACTCGGCAGCGGCGGGCAGGAGGAGGACTTCCCCACCGCAGCGTGCCGGCGCGGGGCGTGCTGCCCGCGGGCTGCTGGGGCCGCGGTGGAGGCGGACTGCACAACATTTTTCCGGAGACAGCGCGGACCACGACCACGATCAAGTTATTACGGCCATCGACGGGACGAGCGCCATGAGCGGCCGACGCCGGTCATTGGCTTGTCAGCCATGAGCCTGCCCTGCCCCCCCCCCCCCAATGCCTCTCGCTGACCCGCTTCTCTGCCTATCGGCCCGGTTCTGCGGAGCTTTGTCACGTCGGCAGGCAATATCACTTTCAAAAGGCAGTCCATCCGCACAATCTTGGACCCCCGTGGCGGCGACCCCCGCGGCTACGCGAGGGGCTCGCGGGCGCCCTGCAGGTAGGCAACCCATCGCGCAGCCTTGTTCGGCGGGACGGGCGGGCGGCGGGCGCGGAGAAGCACTATACTTGGCTCGAGGGGGGAATAAAGGGGGGAAGGAGAGGCGAGGTGTGGGAGGTGCCAATTGAGCGCCGCCGGCTGCATCCCCCCCCCCCCCCCCAGGAGGACATGATGCCAAAGAGGAGAAAAGCGATCACCGTCAACGGAACGGGTAGAGTAAACATCGTGTACGGCGACACATTTACTTGCCTACGCTCAAACATGAGCACTCGATAGAAAGTGGATTCAGAATAAAGTTGCAATGACCATGGCACCGTTGTGGAGTCGATGAGTTTTCTCCTTTAGAGGGCGAGGAAGACCTCATCCACCAAGAGTCCTGCAATCCAGCTGGTATGTCACTTACCTGTAACAGAATGTAACGTTTCTAGTGAGGTGACAGTGGCCGATTTTTTTCAGAAAAAGGGAAAATACAGATACTAAAAAAAAGAAAGAAAAAAGAAAACAATCTTACCGCTGATTTTTTGAAGCGCCGGCTCCCACTGCGCCGCAAGGTGCCGCCGCGGATGTTGGAGTCGTCCAGTTCGACCAGCGTACCGTCCGCCGAACGCCGGGTGAGTTCACAAAGTTCAGGTACAGGCTGAACCTGGAAAAACAACGGGAAATTGTCAAAGATAAAGTCGAAAATAGCGCGGGAGCGACGCGGCTGCGGCGGCGTCCAGCTGAAGTGGCTGCAGCCCCGAACCTTGGAGGGTCTCGGCAGTATCTTGAGCTGGGCGACGCAACTGACAAACTTGTGAGTTTCACTCATTGTCCAACTCGCGCTGCATGGAAACACTCTAGACAAAACGGATGCAGCCCGTGCGGCCTACGCGCCAGCCTCCGCAGTCAGACTGGCTCGGGAGGAACTGAACGGCGCCGACAGGAAGAGGCACCTGTTAGCACTCTGCCCCGCCTGGCGCGGCCCGCCGCATGCACAAGTGCGGACCATGGAGCCGAGCAGGGATACTAGTACCGCTTCACACGGCCAAAAATCGTCACACAACTCATGAAATTTAAGATGCCCTTTTTTTGCTTTTGAAGAGGGATTTTTGTATAGTTACCTTAACAGTAACACTTGAGCCAGAAGATTTGATGAGGCCAATTATTTCTTCTCTAGACTTGTCATCGACAGGGATGCCATTGACTTCAATCAGTCTGTCACCGGGGAGCAGGCCAGTTTCATTATTATGCTGGATAATAGCACCTGGTTCGGCAAATATAACTGCTTTGGAATGCTGGAACAAAAGTAGATGAGATTTTAAACTACTAAAACCAATCTCTATTTTAACAAAATGAGTTTGAAGGTAATGTGAATCATACCATAGTGACTCCTTGAGATGTCTCAATTCTATCAACAATAATAGCTCGACGGAGCGAAAAACCAAAATCACTTCTAGGTGGAGGCTGCCTTTGAATAGTTAGTTCACGGGGTTGGGGTAAAGGCACTGGGGTGATGGGAGGAGGTGGTAGTTCGGAGCACATGTCCTCAAAAGTATTTGAAACATATTTGCTCCAACGTCCACCAAAGCCATGGAAACCTTGACTTTCACCAACAGGTGACAAACTAAATGGCGGAGTAGCAAAGCTTGAATTAGTGGTGGTGTCAGTCAAAGACTCAGCACTTGGGCTCAGACTTGCTTTTGAAAGTTTCTTCTCATGATGTGATGACATAACACTCAAATAATTGTTAGGGGCATGATCTGCACTGCGTGCACTTAGGGGAGACATTATTTCACTGGAAAAATCTGGGCTAGGAGCAGAGTTATCTGATGTAAGAAGAACAGATAGTGCACTGCTTGCATCAGCCTCTGGAAAGAGGTAACTTGAAGTTGACTTGGAATGGGAAGGAAGATTCTGGTAAGTGATGACTTCATTCTGAATGGTGTTCCTCACAAGAACAGCATTAGGATCAACGACAGCTTGACTTTCAAAATTAGTTGGTACACCATCACTTGCAAGACTTGAAGTACTGGAGCGAGGGCCTTGCTTTAGGATTCCTCGTTTAGGTGGTCGGGGAGGTAGGGGTGGTAGTACTTTCTGCTGAACTTTGGATAGTTGAGGCTGCTGATTGAGGGAGTTAGAGCTAGCCTCAGAACTATCACTATGTGTCAAAGTATCTGTTCCTCGACCCCATGAACTCCCTCCCATGGTGCTGGAATTATAGGCGGATAAACTTTGTCCCAAAGGGAGACTTGCAGTGCGTTCTCTGCGACCATCTGTTTCAGAGCCCTCTCTTTCAGGGCTTAGTCTTTCCAGATCTCCAAAGAAACTAGCACTATAATCAGCTGTTATTCCACTGGGGAGTTTCTCTTTCTCCTTTCGCCTCCCTCGTAACTTTAGCGATCGTCGAACCTGCACAAAATAGATATATAATATTGACAAATACAAACACAGATTTGAATTGTAGAAATAAATTACATCACGACATACTTCATCAAGGCGTAACAGCTCTTCTGCTGTCATGGAGCTACGATCCCTCTTTTTGTCCTTTCGTTCTTTCTGCTCCCTTTTTTCCTTCTTCCGCTTCTCCTTCTCTTCTCGCTCCAAAGGCCCAGCAGGGCCTTTCTTCATAAAATTGAACATGTTGGAATATAGGTAGTAATGCTGAGGCTATTAATCTGGAATAAAATTTAAATTATTAATTATTTTAATGTATCTTTAGATTATCCTCCAAAAGTTGTGGAAAGTTCAGAAGAGAATTCTTATTCTAATAGGAAAACCTTGAAAACTTCCACAGGCAGAAAGTAGATAAGAACACATACACAAATCTCCCTCTTAATACACAACTGATAAGAACCATCTACCACAGAGTCAATAGTTTTAACACACACATGGGCTGATAATAGCAAAATATATGACACACAAAATTAAATACTTGAAACGAAACAATGGTTATTACTCCTAAAAAAAGTATTTGTGGTTCTCATGAAATTACCCACTGACAGTTGTCTAAAACTACTTTGACACTGTCACATAACCTTCCCTCCAGCTAATCCAGTTAATGTTTCAGGGAAATTTCAAAAATAAAATGAACAGAGAACATTCAGACGGACCCATTGATGTGCTGCGCAGTCAATTATACCATCAACAAAGAGTAAGTTCCGGTAACACAGTAAAGTCATAAAAGTTTCTCACTGGAATGTGACTGAAACCCAGATAACCTCTCAACCGAAACGTAAACAGAGGAGAAACGAACGGGCCGCGGTGTCAGATCTAGTACAACACCTGCATAAGTGCCTGAGCGGTACGCACATTTACCCATTTACTCTACGTCTGGCGACTTTTACTGTCAGATTTACACGCACAAGCAATACCTCCTATTTATTAGACAGCACCCAACTCACCTATGTGAATGAACTTTGGAGCAACTGCAGGTACTTCAGACATATTCGTTGCACGCCTCGCGACGTGCAATGAAATCCAGAGATCTTGAAATAGCGCGAGGACCGGGGACTGGCTGAAAAACGTCCACAGTCACTGAAAACTTGAAAACATGCCAGAAAACTCGCGTCGAATCCAATTTGTTTACGATACAAAAACGCACTGGCCGCGAGTGCGTATACGAGCGCTCTGCGGGCGAATAACGCGCCGATGCGCTATTCGCAGTGAAGTGTCGACGCCCTCATTTAGCGGCAAACGGCAAAACCAACTCGAGCTGCCGCCACTTCTCAAAACTTAGAACTCGTCGGCCGTCCCCTCCGTCCGTTGCGGCGTCACCTGCAGGCGCGTGCCGGCGACGCTTTCCTTCCAGGCGCCTCCAGGTGGGTGGAGGACGTCGGCGCCGACGGGGTGGAGGGCGGAGGGGCCTAACTCCAGGCATGCGTATTGCGGCCGCCACGCGGCTCCTGGCGTCGGTTCCGCCCCTTGGCTGCTCCGGGAGAGGGGGTGGGGGGTGGGAGGGGGCACTTGGCGTGCTTCCACCACCTCCACCAGCCCGAGCGCAGCGCAGCTAAACCGAGGGAGACGGGAGAGCCTTTAGGCCTTTAAACTTCGAGCCGGAAAGTGCTGCGCTTTGCCTACACATCAGGGTGGAGCGAGAAAAAAAGAGCACTGTTCCACCGGATTTCATGACCATATGCGTCCTACCTGTGATCGTGTCAATTATATTCTGCGGAAAAGAGAGATAAACCCTCCTACCTGGCGTGTGTGTAAGTTTATTTGCGGTTTCCCGTACTCTTCTTTCATATGATTGGGGTCCGATACTCCCCCTCATCCTGGATACGTGCCGTGCCCGCGTGCCCTGTGAAACACCATAAACCGAACACGACTGACTGCAAGTGGGTTCTTCCCTGTACAATACAATCAAGCACGCAAGCCCAGTGAGAAATTGTATCGAATTCATAGAAAAACGCATATTGACCATTTGGCAATGCGTTTGAATGACCTCATCACGATTGTAAGTTCCTTTCGGGGGGATGTACCTATAATGAATTCAAAAACTATTTCTATGACATGGAACCGAACGTTTTAAAGGTGCGCGCCACATTGGACCAACCATTCGAGTACAAATAAATGAACATTTGTTCTTCTAAACAGGTCGAGTGTTGGTTTGTGGTTTATTTACAATTATCCAAGTAAATTAGTCGCATTATGTGTTCAGAATAGTGCTACTGTAACAGATTTTTTTCCAGTTTATATATCCTCAAAAGGTTTCAAGTTTTTTTCATTCCTGAGTATCTTTAGATTCAGGTTCACATAGCAGAACAATCACGGTGCTGCGAATAAGGTCTCTGACGTCATGAGGTTGACGTCAAACAGAGTGTTGTCTTTCGCACTGTCGCCGCATGTTACCTTTTAATCGCTGTATTTCTGAGTGGTTTGACAAGTGCGATGTGTTCGTAGGTTAAGTACGTGTTGCATTTTCTTTCTTTGATGATTTTTGATGTACCTGCAGTAGTCTGCCCGGTCTGATTTATCGTGACCACCCATTACACGGTTAACAATGTAGGATGTCTGCTAGAACGATGTCAATAACAACGTCTCTATCTTGTACATTACAGGCGACGTAGCTTCTTTACTAACGTCATGGATGAACAGAACATCCTGACGGTGAGTTTGCGATGAACGCCAAATCCCGAGCTTCACCCTCCTCTGAAGTTCACTACCAGAATGCTGTCAAAGTCACAACGATTGTTTCTCGGATTCATCATCTTGCTTCTTGTTGATATTATTTGGGTTGCATCTTCAGAAATCACTAAGGTGATCTTTAATTTTTAAAAATTTCCAGACTGGAATTTTACTGGTATATTAGGTGATATTGGAAAAATCATGTTTCATGCTTCTTGGGTGACCGCTCATTTTTTTTTCAGTTTATCTACAAAAATGCAGACTACGAGAAACCATTCTTCAGTACTTATCTCAAAACATCTATGTTTACAATATACCTTCTTGGCCTGTGTTTCTGGCCTCAGTGGCGGGCTCAGCTTGAGAAACCTCCGGTTTCCTATCAGGTGTTTTTTTTTTACTGTACTGGTTTTTTAGCTGAACGATGAATTCCAATCAATAAATTACTTGTTTTGCACAGTTGTTGGATCCAGTTGCAGATGAGGAAAGTTTTTATACAGAAGCAACCAGTAGTTTGGTATGATATACAATAAGATTTGCTTTAAGTTAATTGAATTTTGTCTGCTGAAATTATTTTTTCTTCTCATCTAGAGTGATTCAACATTTGTACCCATTAAGTATGCTGATGGAAGTGACAGAGGTTCTGGCAATGACTCAGGAACAGATACTGGAAATGATGCCTCCTCTCGCTCTGTCCGTTTTAGTAAGCTTGCAGAGGTTGGTATTGCTTTCTACAACTTCAACACGCTGTGTGGCCTTTGTCTTCAGACAAATACTTAATCCTGCAGGTGAAGCAAATGTCTGAGGAAGGCGCTATGGAGGCACTTCTTGCACGCTTGTCATACCAGGCCACTCTCAGAGCAGGGGAAGCAGCCAAGAGGGCAGCCAACCGTTTTCCTGTTCACCGTGTTGCCAAAATTGCTTTTATTTTCTGTATACTGGTATGGACCTACGATCCAATCTAAGTTACCTATTAAATATTCTAGAACATTCGATTTCTTACACCTTATCATTTTATTTTTTCTAGTGGTTTCTGGCTAATTATACATACCAAGTGGCTCTAGCTCACACAGAGGCGGGTATGGTGGCTCTGCTTTCTTGTACATCTAGCCTAGCAACATTGTTATTAGCTGCTGCATTTCCAGCAAACCAAGGAGATCATTTTACTCTTTCAAAATTCGTTGCTGTTTGTATGAATCTAGTTGGATTGGTAAGTGTAGTGTAACCTATCTCTTTTAATATCTTATTATTACAAGCCCTTAAAGCTTTCTCTCTAAAAAATAATTACATTCTTCTCTTAGGTTTTGGTATTTATGGCAGACCACTCGTTTGAAGCTACTATACCTATGGGAGGTCTCTTAGCATTGATAAGTGCTTGCTTTTACGCCATGTATTTGGTATTTCTTAGGCGGAAAGTAGATAATGAAGACAAAATGGACATCCCCATGTTTTTTGGTATAATATCTTATACTTTTAAATTATTAATTTTTCCTTGTTATAAATATTTAAGTGTGTATTAATTTAATATCTGTGTTGAAGGATTTGTAGGACTTTGGAATCTTCTATTGTTATGGCCAGTATTTTTCTTACTGCACTATACAAATTTAGAAAAGTTTGAATGGCCTAATCAACGACAATGGGCATATCTTCTCTTAAATGGCATCATAGGAACTGTCATCTCAGAAGCACTTTGGTTGTGGTAAGAGGCTCTTTTAAAGTTGCATCATTTTTTATTTGGTAAAAATTTATATAAACTGTTTTAGATAATAATTTCCCCCCCAATTTTTGCAGGGGATGTTTTCTTACTTCCTCCCTCATCGCATCTGTTGCCATGAGCCTTACTGTGCCTATGACGATGTTTGCTGATGTAGTTTTAAAACAGGTTCACTATTCTGTGATTTTGTATTTGGGTGCTCTACCCGTTTGTTTTGCATTCTTGGCAATACTTCTCCTTGCTCATTGGGAGAATTGGGATCCTTTAGGAGAATGCTTACGCCGATTATGTTCTCGTGTATTCTGCTGCCGAGTAGGATATTCACACAACAGAGCAATAAGGTATTTTCCAGATTTGATTTATAAACGATTTCTCCAATAAAAAGGATGGGAGATTCTAGATCTTGAAAAAATCTACATCTTAAAATTTTCTTGCCTTTTTTTTTTCCATGTTTTACAGAATGCCAGATTGCGAAAGTGAGCAACAGGCTTTGATTGGCATCAACGATGGAGATCATGAGGCATAAGCCAACATCGTTAATTTTTTGTGATGGATTTATTTATTATTCCATTCAGACAAAATTTGTAATCAGATTTATTGTCAGTCATGAGCAACAACTGTGTTTCTGGCAGGTCTGCAGATTCTTTACTTCTTATCCTGTGATGAATTTTACCTTTAGTGTACCCCAACATAGCAACCATATTTCCTTCTTCAATTCTAAATATTGAAATGCTCTTCATCTGTTAAGATAAGTTTTAAACTTGAAACCAGAAATATTTCCTCAATTAAGAAAACATTGTCTTGCTCTTTTTATGAAGGTGCTGTGTATTGCATATTAGAACTGTATAGAATTTACACTCCTTGCACTGGTGAGACTATTTCACATGAGACTAAGTACTGATGAGAGTTTAAGTGGACTGTGCTTTTCAAGCAATGTGTACATTGTGGGGAAGGTTATGCCTGCTCCTTAAGCATGTGCCATTTTATGTTCCTTTTTTAGATACTAACATTGTCCTTTTTCATACATTCCTTCAAATGTAAAAAGTGGATTTTCTAATCTTAAGAACCTTTTTGTTATATCTGGAGACAGTGAGTGTCAAAATCAACAAAAGTCATGTTTCTTAGATAAATTTTGTCTTCCTTAACAATGTAATTGACTGTTTGGAAATGCTAGAACTCAAAAGTCAAAGTCAAATTCTTGGCATTGGCATTGTTATTCC
Source organism: Frankliniella occidentalis (assembly GCF_000697945.3). NCBI lineage: Eukaryota > Metazoa > Arthropoda > Insecta > Thysanoptera > Thripidae > Frankliniella > Frankliniella occidentalis. Next base: position 4,885 of record NW_026267252.1, on the reverse strand, counting down.
CCCCTTACAATGTGATCTTCAAACACAATCTGTGAATGATCTCCTTTCTAAGAGAGTAGTACTCTCATTTGTTGCGGTTGTCAGTAGTACGTATTCACTACTATCAGTATTTTACTTCAAAAGACAAACAATAATTTGGAAAGTTAAAAAACAGCACATGAAATAATTTTCTCTAGGGAGGATATTGTATAGATATGTATGAGCTCTTTTACCAACTATTAGTTTTGTTGATTGGTCCAAATGGAGTGAAGTATGAAATTATGGTTCATTCTGTCTGTGTTAAATTTTGTAAATGTTAGAGAGAAATATTTAGGTATAGGTATTATTCATGCGAGCCCTTTTCTTGCCCATAGTAATAAGTTTAGAAACCAAAGTCTAAAGTAATTTTTTCTGGTCTTCTAAAGTAAACTTCTCAGAAAGCAAAATGGTTGTGTATCAATTTCTTGTTACTACAGTGTTATGGATTTCTAGTAAAGGACCTCTTCAGTGGTTTCTATATTCTCATGAAAGAACTTTTTACAGTAAACATTCCTGAGCTTATCCAATTACCTCCATGTTGAAATAGGCCTACCATTGATTTAATTGGTTGTGCAGGTAGTACATAATATATTCTCAGAACATTTCTGGAGAGAGAGTTCCATAGTTCCCTCATTTTTAATTAGGACTGTATCAGATAGATCTCTTGTTACCATTCTTAGTTAAAGCTGTTGTTGGACAGTATTCATCCTGATTTGTTTGGTAGTTATTGTTTTATATCTACAGTGAAGGAAAATAGTATATTGGTATCAAACATGTTTTAGGCAAATTGGGCAAATGTATTAACATTTATCTCTTGACTAGTCTCTTACGAATTAATGTGATTACTATATTTTTGCTTACTAGGGTTTACTATGAGTATTACTTGTAAGTAGAGTAGATATTGATGACGGCAAACGGACCAGTGATCTATTGAATTCAATAATTTTTTTTTTCTTTGTCTGTATTCTATTGTGTTATAAATTGTTTGTTTTTGTTGTTGTTAAGGTGTTCTTCTGCATAATTTTATACTTACCTAGTAGAATTGTTTCTTATAGGTGGTCTAACTAATCTTGATTAGGAAAATGGTTTTGTTGCAGTATATCAACATCCTTTGGACCAAAGTACTTTATTCAAATAAATGACTCATTAAAATGTTTTTGTTTTGTTTTCTTTAAAGAAGTATATATACACTCTATCTGCAAGTCTTATTTCTTGGTACAGTGCATTTTTCTGACTGTACACATGCTACCTCTTAACATTCATTAATTTTGTAGCAAATTTGATTGATTGAATGATGCAATAGTTTCAAAGTTAACACACTTGAAAATTTTTAATCCTTTAGGCCATTTAAAATTATTATTTGAAGTTGTAAACTTATTTATGAAGGCCCTCAATGAATACATACTCTTTGTTAAAATTGTGTACCTTAATTTTCCATAGGGCTTGACTGAAGAAATGTAACCCAGTACCAATACAATTACGGACACACTAGATAATATTGAAACACGGATCACATAAGTCAAACAATTTATAATATTTACAATGACGATGAGCAATATCATATGCTAATTCTCCTGTCTTATTCCGAATGTTAATTGAAATTTTGGGGTTGGTAAGAAGAAGATATAGAGTCTCTCTGGCCTCAGGATGACTTGAGGCTAGGTGAAGCGGAGTTTGCCCTGAAACAAGTAAAACCGAGATACATCTTTAGTTCACAAAGTAATGAGGTCCTCTTCTTTGAGCACAAGTGGGAAAGCACAGTTTGCTATGAATACCACAGTAATAATTTTCAACTTGGTGCTCAGAAAAGGGTTACCTCCATTTGTAAGAGGATTAACTTCAGATCCATAATCTAAGAGAAGAGCAGCACATTTGTAATTATTCCATTTGGAAGCGGAATGAAGGGGAGTCCAGCCATCACAAGTTTTTGCTTTGACATCTGCCTTGTGCTTCAACAAAAACTGAAAGATAAAGGAAAGTGGGAGGAGTTACACAAAAAGGATCCAAATTGCTAACAACACAAGATGGCTCAGGATGAATGCTTACTTCGACGACATCAGCATGATTTGAATAACAGGCACGATGCAGAGGAGTGTAACCGTCACTATCCCTCACATTCACTAGATTTTCGTTCTCTGCTAAGAGTCGTTCTAGGACATCCAATTTTCCTTTCTCAGCAGCTGTTAGTATTTCTTCCTCTTCTACCCCTGATTGAAATAAAAACAGAAAAGTATCACAAAAAATCCATTTTGAATTCAGTCAAAATCCATCATTAAACTGTGGCTGTTCTTTTACCTAAGGGTACCGCATCATCAGCATCTTGCGATACTTCTCCTTCCTCTTGAGATTTCCTTTGCAGTCGTTCACAGATAGCTTCTTCGTCAACAGCACCGGCCTCTTGAATCACTTTTTGAGCCTCGTATACAGAGTTCTTCAGTCTCTCAGTTTCTTCCTCGGAATCGATGGGTTGCTCGTCAGAGTCCATTATTCAAGGGCAAAAGGGACTAATACGACACGTCAATTATTCCATTCAATGTGCATGCCACTCTCAAGAGAAGGAGGTAAACAATGGATTTCAATGTTGTATAAAACAGGTGTTTACTCTAAGCAGAAAAGGTTGGTTAAGTACAAACGCGGACGAAAACAGGCTTGCCAGACTCGTAGTGAGTCTCCCTGCCACCAGGGCGCGCTCAAACTGCCACAAACTGCCATCTCGCTCCCCCACCCGAAACGGCCACATACTGCCATCCTTGTCT
>NW_026267252.1:1138-1392 GCF_000697945.3 Frankliniella occidentalis | reverse complement strand
GGAATCCCGGCCGACGTCTGCTCCCGGACCATAACAAAGAGATGACCCAAGCGCACGGTTTCTCGCGTATCTCCGCTAAAACTGAAAAGAAGTCACAACTGTTCCATATCATTTTAAAGTTGAGAACCTCAAAAATCTTTTACACGAGAAACCGTGTCGTTAGGCACCAGTGACCTGCGACTTGTTATGGTCCAAAAGCCGGGATTCCTTCTGTTCTTATTCGTAAAATACCTCAGTTGATGTGTTTCAGCATG
>NW_026267252.1:580-1037 GCF_000697945.3 Frankliniella occidentalis | reverse complement strand
CTGTCCTGCCGGCCGGTAGAGAGACAGTCCAGGAAATTGGGGGTGAGAATAATTTACACATTTACCTATAATTTACAAATAACAAGTTACACATTGACTTACAATTTACAGATGATTACAATAATTAACACAAAACAGGCTGAAAAGCGAAGTGTCGAACCCACGACACAGACAGCCGAAACGTGCAGCGATCCAGCACAGAACTTCTTGAGCCACTAGACCCCACACCAGTCCGGCCATCACACACCGATGTAAGAGGCATGGCGCCAAACGGCAGGGCGCGCGTGCCTCCGGCCCGGAGAGCCAGAAGTGCTCCCATTCGGCCACACCGTGACAGAAATTTCAACGTAAATCGGCCCTATCTCTGGACCTATTGGAGCTAAAGCGTCCAGATTTCGGCTATAGATTACTCTAGTAAAACTGAACAGATCCTAAGGTGGGCGATTGCCTAACGCAC
>NW_026267252.1:0-518 GCF_000697945.3 Frankliniella occidentalis | reverse complement strand
GTTCTCGTCTCTCGATTTAGAAGTTCATAGGTCTCCGCTAGATGGCACCACCGACTAAAGTTCTCCGTTATATCTCGATGGGTGCTACGGGTGTCCATTGCTTTAAGTGTTTGGAGTATTTCGCTCCCATCGCAAATGGAGTCCCGGGGCGACAAACGTTAGTCTGCCCAGCGCTGGGACTGGCAGACGGACGTCCATCTTGGATGTCTGATGTTTCCCAATTGCATTTAAATTTTTCCACAAAGGCAGAAGCTTGACTCCGGCCACAACACAGCGCGATTCTGACTCACATAGAAAAATCGAATATCGTGAGGCAAAAATATGAAGTAACTAAATTGGAGGAAAAAATTAGCAATTTTTGTAAATTAAAATAGCACTGGTGCAAACGGACTGTTGTAAATCTAGCCAATGTCTTCCAGCTAACTACTTTTAGGTGTACAGCTAAAAAATTAGCTGGGCCTATACAGACGAAAAAATTAGCACCCGTGCTAAATATCTAGCACTACCGCCAGATTTTT
>NW_026267251.1:881095-884389 GCF_000697945.3 Frankliniella occidentalis | reverse complement strand
CCCCGCCCCCGCGACGAGCCGCCATACCGTTTCGTATCGTGACGGTCGAGGACGGCACGGACGTCACTGGCATCAACTATGAAAAATTGACACGTACACCGCAGGCGACCCCTCTCCACACGCGCGCTCGAGCCCCCCGCGGCCCCCCTGGCGTGGCAACGAGGCTCGCCGACACCGTAACCTGTATTCGTCCGATTCGTCCCCCACCCCCGGGCCGGCCCCGGACGATCCGGGCCGCACGGAATACTATTAGCTATTTGCTGTAGTAGTGGCGGCACCCACGCGGGCCCGCCCGCACCCCGGGAGCCACCAGCCGGACCGTGTGACGCACCACGACACCGATCGTTTTCGGGTTCTGCCTTGAACCTCCAGACTCAATAGGGGTATCAGCCGACAACTACATCACTAACACAACAAGTTCATTGGCGTCGCGTTTGACTGTTGTCGTTTCTCACTGACACTATCGAGTCGGCATTGTTTCAGCCCGCCCAGTATGAACAGAACGACAAACGCGCCCGCGCAGTCGACTCTGTTTACAACACGGACAGGACACGCGTGTCGCCGACGCGTCCGTAGGTGTCGTCCTTTGTAGCCTCACCTCAGTCACGAGCGCGAGGGCCAGCTGCAGGAGGGGCGGCGGGCGGGTCACACGGCGAGCTCGGCCTCCGACACCACACGGCACCACCACCAACCACCACCACCACAATGTCCGCGGGGCGCGCGGGCCCCCGGGTCTGCCTCCCCTGTCAGTCCGTCGGCAACGTGTCGGCACGTGGCGTGTCGGGAGGACGTCGCTCCTCAGGCCCGCGCACTGCTGCGCGCTACGCGTGCAGGGACCGGCAGGGACCACGACCCGTCCGGCCGGGCGGGAGGAGGCAGCGCGACTGAACTGAACTGTCGGGACGGACGGGGCGGCTCCGGCTGGTGGCGCGCCTCGCTCGGCTCGGCTCGGCTCGCCTCGCCTGTTGGCGCACGCGGCGCGGCTGGCGCGGCAGAGCGAGCGGGGCGAGCGGGGAGGCGGGGGCGAGCCGGCCGGTGCGCCGTGCGTGCTGTACGCCACGAGGGAAGCGAACGCCCCGCGCCGCTGAACTTCCAAACGCTCTGTTATTAGAAAAGGAGGGAGGGGGAGAGTCAAGGTATGAACAACTAGGTGAGCGATTCGCACGTAGCGGCAATGCCGAACAAACGCGGTGCTCGGCGTTGCAAACAACTTCAACTCGACGCTCCAGATATGAAAAGAAGCGCGAGAAGCGTGCGGTAAAGGGGAGGGGGTGGGGGGCCGTTTGATGTAGACGTGTTGGACCTGCCACACACATCCATCTACTTCCTCTGGGTGCTCCCCTCCACCCACTTTGGTGTCGGGGGCGTCCCCAGCACCCCCGCCACCCTTTCCCTCCCCTACTCGCCGCGCCCTCTGGGGACAGCATGGCACGGTGGTGTGGGTCGTAGAGTACGGGGCGCGAGGTGGGACGCGGTGGGGAGTGGTGCGGGGTCGCGTGGGGCGGCGTGCGGCTCTGAGCTGCAATACAAGACGATATGGTCGCGTAATAAATTTTTCCATATGTACCGAAGCATTCCAAGGACGCAGCCCGGCCCCGGCCCTGCTTCTCCCGGTGGGCTACTCTGCCCGTGCCCCGGGCAGGCCCCCGCCCCCAGAGCAGTCCGGCCCGCGCCCGCCGCTGACCCTCCCGGTCATACAGTCCGCCACTTTGGTGTGCCCGATGAGGCCCGGCTGCCGGTCAGCGCGGGGCCGTCGCTCGCAGGAGGCGCGGTCGATGCCGGCAGGTCGATCGGAACACTAGAAGGGCAGTACGTCGTCTCGTCCGGCCCGGCGGCCTGCTGGCCGAAGCGAAAAAAAAGAGAGACCTCGGACAGCAGAGAATAATGGGCCGAGTCCTGTCCGTCCCGCTATAGCGTCCCGCCGCGGAGGGACTCACGGGCAGGGGTGGGGCGGCTAGGAGGCTGCAAGGGGACACACTACAGGGTAGTCCAGGTGCAGTCGAACAGGATGTTCTGCCGAACCGAAAAAGTAGGGTAAGAAGTCGCCAAGGCTCCAAGACTCGCTTCCCGCTTGCAAAGAGACTCTGCAGACTACTGATTCCGCGAAGAGCGCTCAAGGGGAGCTGCCGCGTGAGTGCGACAAGGACGGAGCTATACGGAAGGTATAGGAGGGTGCTCTTCGGAATCAGTCGGCTGGTACCCACCCAACTTGTTAACGCCTGCGACATACAAAAAGGCGAAAAACGTGAAAATGAGGTGCATATCATGCAAATAAACAACTGTCGGTAGGGGATAACAGATGTTACATGGTACGTTGCTGTACGTGTGAAGGACGGGAATCCGTACCAGGCCTTGCCCCGGCAGGGGGGTGCGGACTCTGCCCGGCGGAGCGAGAAGGGGGGCCCTAACCTAACGCCCCTCTCGTTACATGACGAGGGGCGCTTTCACTTTCTTCCCCACCCCCTCCTCACCTTGCCCGAACGCCCGACAAGCAATGAACCTTCCCCTCTTTCACGAGGAAATCTTATCCCTTTCCTTTCGGCCGTCTTCGGGACGAACACCCAATAAACGGGCACCCCTTGGCTTGGCGCGCGTCGGTCAGCCCGGGCGGGTCTGCAGTGAGCGAGGGGCCGCAAATCAACTGCCACCCTTACACACTAATACACGGCCGCGATCCTCGCCCTCGCAAACAACAGTGTGCGACGGAATGTTAGTGCGGTCGGTGCTACACGGGAGGGGGAGGGGGGGGGGAGAGAGAGAATGCAGAGCATCTCGCACCAGCCGCAAGAAGTCTATCGGGATGCACGTCACACGCCGCCCATAGGCATACGTGGGTTACACCGGCGCATCTTTTTTTGGACACCTTCCCTTCGTTATTGGAAGAGGGTCTGACTGTATTGTGGGGGGCAAAACATTGCTATTTCTTTTTCTTTTTTTTTGCCTGCTCCATCGGCTTTTTGTTGGAAGCTCGTGAAAACGTCATAACGAGGTGTATAATAGGACGGGCGGGTCGCCTCTGGGCCCAAAAATAATTGCACGAGGTGCAACGCGTCCTATAAAGGGAGGCTGCATTGAAACGAGACCGTGGAACTTTATGAATGGAACTCGCCCGCCAGATTCATCCGCATTGTGTCGCACATTGGCCAATTATGCACAAATATCCCAGCAGGTGCGGCAGGTGATCCACGAAGGAATACTTTGTAAGAGCACATCATGACTTATGGGTAATACGCAACAATCTATGGGTAATTCACTTCAGTTGGTATAAAGTTTTTACTTAGTATATTATCGACC
>NW_026267251.1:867545-881045 GCF_000697945.3 Frankliniella occidentalis | reverse complement strand
CATATTCTGAATCCTGAGTAAATTTCCTGTGCAAAAAGCTGCCATGAAGTCGTCAACTCTGTATTATCATAGATAACCGGCGCCGTGCAACTGAGACCAGGTATGCAGCGATTGAATTGCATAAAATCGACGAAACAGTCTGCCATTGAACGTGTGTTCCTAGGGAACAGCCCCTCTTTCTTCGAAACCCGAGAAGTGAAATGCACACAGAACAACACGCTGAATTCATAGCTGTGCTCAGATTTTAAGTTGGTCTCTCCGTTTTCTCACATAAAGGACGACAAAATGGCGTTTTCCGGGGTAAAGCCTAAATGTCGATCCTTGTTTCAGAGCGCCATCAGAGTTTCCACCCGCTGGTGCGAGCGAGTCTACCCCCTTCTTAAATCCTCGCCCCTCACCTCTCCCCTCCCCCTTCTACGATATTCTTCTTAATTTTCTCCTTTAGAGGCTTCCCTCCACCACCACTGCCTGCCAAATGCGTCCCCCCGGCGGCGAGTGCAGCGACCTGTGGGGGGCCGAGTTCAAGGGCTCGCCCTGCCACCAGAGGCAAGTACTGCCGGCTGCCAGCGTGGCTGGCTGGCTGGCGTGTTGCCGGCCCGGTCGCCACGGCAACGCGACACGCGGTCAATGAATGAATGAGTGGTTGCCGCGGCGACGGCTCTGAATGGTGGGGGCGAGACGAGGAGGTGTTTGTGTGTTGGGGGGGCGCCGGCCGGCGCGGCTGGCCGGCGGGCTGCCCAACAGGCGTGAGTGAGTGTGTGTCGGTGTGTTGGTTTAATTCTTGGCATGTTGGACTGAATGGAACAACTAACAAAACGATGTATAAGAGAAGGCGGGGGAGTGAGGAGAGAGAGAGAGAGAGACGAACATCTTCTTGTAGGTGTTGATGTACTTTTTGAGCCATCACGGTGAAAGTGCAATCACGTAACGACGCCTGGCCTGGGCTGCTTCTTCTGTATTTTTTGTCGTTTTTGTTTTTGTGCCCTTTGGGGCCGCCGCCGGACGGGCCGCCGTGTCGAGTGTCGTCCTTCCTCTCTCTCTTTCTCTCTCTGGCCCCTGCGGCACTCTCGCGCCGGCTACCGCACTGATTGTGATTTGCAATAGTCGGAATATTTTATGCGCCTTGCCTCTGGCCGGAGCCGGGCTGTCCGAGCTTCATGAGGCCGGGTAACTTATGGCCCGATGCCGACATTATCCGTCCGTCATCTCTGGTTCTCTCTCTCCTCTGCGTTTCAGTCGTGTTTTCTCTCAGGATGAGGCGGGGGCGGTTGGTGAGAGGGAGAAAGAGAGAGAGACAGACAGAGATAGAGAAGGGCAGTGCTAAAAGAATAATTAACAGTGCGCCTGGCTCTGCCCTGGGAACTTCATTATGTACAGCTTAATGACGTTTGCACGTCGTAGCAAAACGTCTATTGTTTATCGCTCGCGGACTAATTTTTCTATTAAAAGAATTAACTTTGCTTTTTGTTTCTGTCATTTACGAAAATTAGTCTTTTCTGTGTCTGTTGCTGGGCCGGGTCATTGCTCTTAGCAGCTCTGCGGCCGCATTTGTTTCTATACGTATATTTCCCTTATAATTTCTGTGGATGGATAGATTTATTGCTATCATTGTGTATGAGATAGGCCATTTTAATTTTCCTCTCCCCCCCTTTGCTCTGGCTTTGCCGTATTATAGGGCAATTCCCTTCGCCTTTCATTTCACCTGTGCAATAAAAGTGTCTGCCGCCGACCATTTTGCAACGGTGCACGTAATACTGCTTCGGCCCCTTTGCGGTTCGTATTTCGCGGTGCAGCAGAAATTTGCTCGAGCATGCTGCTCTGCTCTGTGTAGTAGTTGCTGCCCATTCCGTGCGCACGCCCGAGCATGCGACGTGCGCGGGGCGTGCGCGGGGTGCGAAGGCGCGCATAACAGAACCAACTAAAGTTAATGAGTTGATGTGTGCGAGCCATCTATTACCACTACAACCTCCTCGGCCTGTTGCCTCTTCAGGTGGCATGCGTGCGTGTGCGTGCGTGCGCGCGCGCGTGCACGACCACGGCGGGTGCCCATACGGTAGTGTACTGCGGTGGTGGTGGAGCGGTTCGCGCTCGACATTTCGAGTTATGTCCCTTGTCAGTTCCGGCCTTTCTCACCGTAACGTTGCAAGCGTTATTATTGGTCGGTTGCCTTGGTTACTGCTGTAAGCGCGCGCGCCACTCACGCGGTACCATACCGCCCGCTGCACTCTGTATGTCGAGACCTCGATACTGAGGAGCCCATATACACAGTGCGGAAGAAAGCGCAAAAAAAAAAAGAAAGCTATTTTCCCCTCCAGGCCATTTAGCTGGGCAATTATTCACCTTGTTCAAAAATTAATAGCTACATGATTGGTTAAAAGGTGTGGATTACAGGACAGCCAAAACAAATTGCTTTGCTGCTTATCAGATTTGCTGAGTCCAAACATTTAATTTCTCTCTGTGGTTCTATAAAATATTGCCGAGACTCGAATTTTGTTTCTCCGTGAAACTTAAGGATGATGTATTTTTTTGCAAAAAAATATATATAAGTAATGGGAGAACAGGTCTTGCGGCATCTTTTGCTCATGCATTCATATTAAAGCTCGCTGACCTCTCACGCGGAGCGGTGTTCAAAGGCTCACCTCACGAGTCGGCCTGCTAACGCAATCTAACATGCTTGGCGAATCGGTTTGTGGAAAGGGGTTGGAAAACGGTATGCGCTGGAATTTCTCTCTCGTTCTGCTGTGTCTGACGGTGCCCCTTCTTTCTTGTCTGTTCCAGGGTGCTCAAGCCCCCAGGCGGCGGTTCCAGCGACATCTTTGGCGTCGGGGGCGGCGAGATCCAGCAGTCTCCCCGCAAGATGAAGCCCGGCATGGTCAGCAGCATCTCCCTGACTGACGGGCCCGTCGCCCCCTCCGCCGGCCCCGGCTCCACGTCGTCGGCGGCCTCGTCCTCCTCAGGAGAGACGCCCTCCCCCGGCTCCCCCACGGGCTCGCCCACCCGCAACGGTACGGCACAGACAGGCTCTCAGCAGCAGCAGCAGGTATCAGGCGACGTCGCGGTCGCCGCCGCCGGTAAGGCTCCCGACGGCGAGCCTCGCGGCCGCCAGTTCCAGATGCAGAGTCACTTCTCGCTCGGCTACGACAAGGGCGCCTCTCCCGTCAAGGGGGAGGCTGCACAGCCAGGTACGTGTCAAACTTTGCTCACACACGACGTCACACCACATCATCGGGGCGCTGCTGGCGGGTGGGGCGAGGGTATGGGAGTGTGGTCCCTGGATGACGTTCAGATGTCGTTTTGTCCACCTCGATGTTAACATTTTCCTGAACACTAATGGGTAGTTCACTAGGATGGCACTCACCTGAGAGAAATAAAACGCTATATCATCTTCATTTGTGTGGGATCTTACTAAATGTTTTGCCATAGTTTATTTTTTAAAAATCCCACTGTGACCGTCCGCCTTTTGTTTTTGTTGGAGCTGCCGCGCCACCCTTGCTTGCTGCACTGCAGGTGGTGTTGCTGTACAGGCGCCGGCTTCCCATAAAAAAGCGGGTCATTTTTGAATTGTTTTCTCCTTATTACCAGAAGAGTGGTGAGGGGTATTCGCACTTCTCGCATTCGGCGACGCTTGAGTGACGCTACGAAGCGGAAGTGGGTCGTCTCGGCTCGTCCCGACGCCGACGGCTAAAGGCTTGTTCGCGCTACATCGACAAGCACAACAGGGCAGGGGGTATTTTTATTATTTTGTAATGTCTTTCTTAATAACTTGGGGTCGTCAGTTGTTGCCGCGAATCGTCCGCAAGATATGACCTTGCCCGCCAGCAGCCTAAGCGCCTAGAGGGGCGCACCTGACGAGTCAGTTTGCCTCGTCACCTCATCGTCACCCTCTCCACCGTCACCAGCGAACCACACGAGGCAGTTGAAAAAGTTGTCACGCATACGCCCGTCTCACACACACACACACGCACTCCCTCACGCACACACACACACTCGCACCACGATACACGCACTGGGCGTGCCCCTGTGACACGCCACAGTGACCACACAACTCTTCATTATTTTCTGCAGTGTGCATAGCTGGCGCAGACTTCGGGGTGGGGAAACGTTAAACGGCAATGGAAAACGGTCTCTGGAGAGCTTTGTGCTCACTAGACTGACTGCCACGCCTCGCCACGCTGGAGCGACAAGGCACGAATAGGCACATTGTAGCCTACTTCTGTACTATCGGCGCGGCCATCGGTGTCTCTGCTGCTGCAGACTCCAGGAGGGTGCGCTCGCTGCAATGTACACTGTCGCTGTGTATCTCGATGACGCGCGCGCGCGCGCCCTGCAGCAGCAGCGGCAAATCACCGGAAACGTACCGGATTCCCACCCTGCGTTTCCGGTTTCCGGTGCGGCGCTGCGGCGGCGGCGCGGTCCGCGGCCGGCTGCTGAGATTGGGCGCCGCCTTGATGAGGTGAAGGGCGCCGATCTGGAGCGGTAATGACGGGCTAGGGTAGCCCGGCCCCGGACCTGCCCAACAGTCCGTCCCGTTACCAGGACCTGCTCTGCGAAGCGGCAGAGGAGGAGCTGCGAAAAGATGGCCTGCTGGCGTGTTGGGTTCGGGAGGAGAGAAAGAGAGAGAGGGAGAAAGAGGCCCCCCCGTTGTTGTCTGGACCGCTGCCGGCGGAGGCCGGAAGAAGTGGCTGGTGGAGACGGCGTTTAAATATTTGCTCTGGAGTCCTGCCCCGCGCGGGACGGCGCGGCGCGGCTGATCGGCGGCGCTGCACTGGAGCGTCCACCGCCGCAGCCACGCCGTTGCAGCAGGGGCCGAGTTGCAGCGGCGTCGTTTCCGGGAACCGTGAAGCCGTTGCGGGCGGTGCGGTCGTGGGTCCAGGCCCGACCTGTTTCACCAGTCCTTGGCCGTGACCGTCGTCCTGCTGCCGTGGACGGGGACGACCGATGATGCGCTGTGTGTGTGTGTAGCAGCGGTTAGCGGCGGAGCATTGCACCCAGAAAAGTGCACTGTAAATTGCTTACGAACTATAGGTTCGTAATGCAAACCAAAACGTTCGTAGCTTACGAAGGATTTTGAAACGTTGTATTACGAACTAATTGTTCGTAAGCTTACGAACAAATAGTTCGTAATGCAAACCGATTGTTCGTAAGACCCGTCTAGCCTTACAAACAATCGCTTTGCAATACGAACAATTTCTTTGCAATACAAAGAACGAAAATTGTTCGTAACGTTACAAAGTATTTAGTTCGTAAGCTTTTTACAGTGTGCTTTCCTGTTCCAAGCACACTTAAACCCAGCCCAAAGGTTTTCTTGAATTAATCCAAATCATCTTATTTGGGAATAAATATTGATTCATTTCTAGTTCACAAATCTTTCGAATAAGACAATTTTGGCTTGACTGAATGAATGAGGAAAGCTCTAAGTTCGGTTTAAATGGCCTTAGAACATAAGAGCATTTCTCTGATTAAGCCTGCCTGTGCACTAAAAACTGGTTGGCGTCCTATGATGCCAAAATATTATGGCGTCCTCTGATGCACGTCAAATTTTGGCGTCTTATGATCCAACCATTTTACAATGTGCAGGTATTGAGATAGTTCGTGCGAATGGGGTTGTCAATATATCTTCTTGCGAACATTGCCCAATAGGGAAAACGGTTGTAAATCCATTACTTTATAATTTAAGTTCAGCTGGAATTTTAATCAAATCTGTCAATGAGGATCTTGCAGTTACATCTCTTGTTGGGGGAACGCGTATGCGTCACGAGGGGTGGGGCGGGTCAGGCGCGCTGCTGCAGCAGGCGTGGGTAGGTTAGGAGGCCTGAGGGGCCGATTATAGGGACTGGCGAGCGGGGGAAGGCGCCGGTTACAGATGGAGTCCCTCGCGGAACGCAATCGTGCAGGACGGACTTGGAGGGGGGGGGGGGAAGAGAGGGAGGCCCGCGGGGAGTTTGACGACAGGCGAATCGCACGCGCCGAGGGACGCACGCCGACGGGGAGTTCGGCGGAGTCATCGGCCAGGCCGGGGTGGGCTGCGCGGGCCGCGGGGGGGAGGCGCCCCAACCCGCTCATCAGGGGGCGTGCCATGCCGTGCTCTTACTTCCACCGCCCCGCCCCGCCGAGGAGTTGTTTCGCGTTTCGAGAAAATAACGACGACTGCGCGGCAGCACTGCCTGCCTGCTGCGCGTTCGGGGGGCAAAAAGCATAGTGAGGTCCCTCCTGTGAGTGATTGCTCGCGCGGGAGACGGGGCAGACAGGGCAGCCATGGCGAGCGAAGAAAAGGGAGCGGGCGCGACCCATTTCTATACCATATTTTTCCCCCTCTCGCACCGACGCGTAGTAGTATTTTTACCTTTTTTGCCCTTAATTGTGGTCGTGATTCGTGCGCCGGTCAATAAATTTCCTTTCCTCGCGCTCCTTCCGTTGTGCCCCGCTCCGCCACCCTTCCTAACGCTACGCGCCGCGACGAAAACTCGCGCGCGCGGACGCGGAGGTTGTTTAATTGAGCGGACTGACCAGTCCCTGCCGGCCCGACTGGGCCCGACCGACCCCTCCGGCCCAAATCACCTAAATGCGTTTTTCGGCGCCGTTACTCCGGACACGTGCGCCCTGAAGGGGGAGGGGGGGATAAGTGTAGTGAGTGGTTGTTACGCGGAAGCCCGCGCAGTGCGGGCGCGGTCGGTATGGGCGCGGCAGTCTGCGACAGGGGCGTGTCCCTGAGGTCACGCATTTTTTATTTTATTTTTTTCACTATTTGTTTCTTCTATCTCTCTGTCGGGCTTGCGGTGGTGGCGTTGCGCCCCGCTACGCGCCGCCACGCCCAGCCCGGTAATGCCCGGTTTGAATCGCCGCGCGGCGCCGAGGAGGAGGAGGAGGAGGAGTGAGGTGAGGAAAAAAGGAAGTCATAGCCGGATAGAATGCCGTTGGCTCGGCGGCGCGCACGTGGATCGCGTCGGTTGACTCTATCTCAAACACAGCTATGCACACTGCAGAAAAAAAGGGTTGAAGAGAAAATAAGACAACAGAAACGGAGGAGCAGCAAGGCGCAGAAAAAAAAGAAATGAGTCAGAGACGATACTACTCGCGTCTTGCAGTCTCCTTTTGACATGACAGGTGTCACAACATGCACGAGACGACTTTGTACCGCCGCAAAGTGAGTCGAAAGTGACACCGCCGCCTGTCAGTTGCACCATTTTTTACCCTGGTCAAGAGTACGTACCCCTCAGATTACAACAGAAAGCCTTAACCCCTCATAACCAATGGGCGGCCCGGGAACCTTTACGCTCTCTTAATCACGTTTTTAATTATTACAGAAACAACCTAACTTGGGTCATAGAGCCTTTACCAAACACGGCGTACTGACTCATCTTGTTGCTCGTGGGCATAGCGCCCATGACGGCCATCTTAACAAACCACGCTCGCCTCATATGTCCATAGTTCATGTCACAATTCATGGTTCATCTTACCATACTCTCACCACATCTTTTCCTCTGCATGCCTGGTTTGTGCGCGTAGCTTTCGTAGTAACATCTTGTGTAAATATGGTGTGGCTCGCTATATTGCTGTCTTATGTCTGTCTCCTGTCTGGTGTTTGTGCTGTGTTCTCTTCGTAACATTTTTAATTGTACCTGCAGTCTATTGCGCTGTTTGCTGTCTGAAAGACGAGAGATTACATAGAGGGAGAGAGAAAGGGAGAGTGCGCCGTACCCGACCAAAGCTCTTCATCATCATGAAGTTAATCAATCCCCCGTCCCATCTCCCCTCCCATTCATTTCGTCCGGCCCGCGCTGCGAGTGAATCCTAGAGTCCACTCCACTATTATTTTTTATTTTGTTTCGTTGTCTAATGGCTTGTAGTACTTTCCTTTTTAAAATGATCGCGGTATGATGTGACTGTGATGTATTTTGGCTGCGTGTCCCGGCGGCGGGCCCGGCGGGAGGGTCCGACCCCCTCTGGGCGGGCGGGCCCGGATGGGCAGGGCTGGGCAGAGGTGCCCCTCCCCAAGCCCCTTTCACATTTCTCTTTCCGAAGCCCCCGCCCTGCATTGTCTCGCTCCATGTGCTGTAACAAACACAACACGGCGATGCGACGACAATTGGAGTAGGATGCGGTCCGGGCCGTTTATTTTTACGCATTGGTAGTGCCGCTCATTGTGGCTGTTGGCGCCCAATGGACCGCGACGCGTGTCGGCGCCGCGGGCCGTGCATAGTGCCTACATAGTGCCGTGCACCAGTGTGTGCTCACCGCACGAGTTGCACTGCCCGGCGTGCACCGCGCCGTGCATGCACTGTACAGTGTGCACTGTGTGGTGCATGCGAGCGTTTTGGGCCAGCTGAGGTGCATTGCTGGCCGCTTGGAGCCCCGCGGGGATAGGCAACCCCCGCACGCACGCCTCTGTGTGGTGCAGAGGGCGAGCACCATCGCCCCCCCCCCTCTCCCCCCTCTTTTTGGCGTTCTGCAAAACGCATAAACTCTCGTAAACTTGTAATTTTTCCCGAGTGGTCTTTGGCCGGAGGACGTACGTGTAACTTCAGACACCTGTCGGGGGTGTTGCGCCGCACTTCGCTCTCTCCCTCTCTCCTTCTCTCCCTATCTTGCTCTCTTGTTCGTTGTCTCTCCCACGGGTGTCGGCGGCGTGTCCTTGCATGTGTGCATGTGTGTGGGTATTTGCTGGCACGTGTCTGGTTGTTGCAGTGCCGGCGTCCTTAGAGGCGTCTCTGGCTGGGACTCCGGGGACGCCGTCGTACCCGTTCCCCTTCCGCTACCACTTCCCCTGTCGCCGCAGCCTCAGGCGTCCAGGTACCCCCTCCCCTTCCTCACCCGCACCGCCACTGGCCCCTCTGTGCACATCATGATTAGAAAAGGCAGTTTTAGAACACAAAATCTTCCGGTGAATTCCTGTGGAAGTTACCGTGATAATACCTTGGTTCACCGTAACTTCCATTGAAAGTCACCGTTGGCTTTTACCTGAAATGATAAATAGTGGATTTTGAACTGGCTATTTTTCCACTTATTTGACTTTAAGAAGAAAGTCAGTGGCTAGCTTGGCGGCCCTTACCTTTGCCTGGCCGACAAAATAAATACGCTTCCACTTCTTTTTAGATCGTAAATCTTTGGTAACCGGAATCCGTAAAGTCAATTTGTGAAATGGGCCTCACTTATTACACGCGACCTAGTCATCATGCTAATGCCTAGAGACGCGTCCAATTCCGCCCTGGACGATGCAGCAGCCGTAAACTTGTCTAGGGCAGCAAATTGGGACCGTCCGAACGGTGGTAGGCTTTAGTGCTCACCTGGCTGCACTCTCGATGACTGTTCCTTCTGGAATGGGAGCACACGGGAGGGCGTTCTCGAGTCGCAATGCACGGTTGTAGGGCCAGTGGCTGTTCCCTTTATCCCTTTTTCGTTTTATGTTTTGTTTGGATTTTGGTGTAGCTCCGGGTCTCATTCACCTCCGAGTCGTCGTAAGTACGCACGAGCCTGTTAATATTTATCATTCTCTTTTTATTTTTATTTTCCGAACTTTTCCCTCCACTTGTTTCTTTAACTTGTAATTTTTGAATAATTTTATTGTCATGTTCTCGCTCTTGCTGGTGAATGTGAATGCTGCATAAGTTATAAGCAGGCTGATACGTATAAGAAGGCATGTTCGATTCACCCGGCATGAATTTGCCCTGTAGAAAACTCTCTCCTATTTGCACGGTCACGTAGAAGGAATTAGTCAAGAGCTACTTTTTATTTTCATTCATTTCATCTTTTCTTCAGAAAATAAAAATCATTTACAATAGAAGGAGAACGGGCGAACAAAGAACCATAAAACGTCATAATCATTCATTCCCAAGGTTTCGTCTTGCGTGGTTGTTCGCTCATGCTCCGTGTCTTGTGTTTCAGACGGTAACCCCGTGACTGGTGAGGGCTACAAGCCCCAGGGCGGTGCTGCCCCCATGCGCAACCGCGTGCCTCCAGGCGGCTACTCCTCCGGGCTGTGGTGAGGGGCCTAAAGGCGTCCTATACTTCCGGCTCTCTGTCTCCACCGCTCGCCCGTGTCATCCGTCCCAACCATCTTTCTTTTATGTAACTTTTATGAATTTTAATTCATTGTTTTGTCAAAATGTAATCACACATGATAGTAGTATTTTTCCATGAGAACTGTGTACCGTTCTTATCACTTTTGGATTTTTATTTTATAGTTTTATGTGAATTTGTTTTAAGTCCAAATAAAAGAATACTAAGTCTTTCGTCGATAGGAAATACCGACAAATGTCAGTATTCTCGTTATTCGCTATTCAAAAAAATTAAGGTGGGTTTCGAAATTATTGACACCTGCCGGTGAGTATAAGCATAAGCTTTCTTCGAGACGTCAAGTTGTTTCTTCAATGATTCCAGAATTATCTATTTGTCTCTTGACACGGGGCTATTTTAATTTACGTTCAAAGCGCGTAACTTTTTTTGTACTTTTACACTTGAATCCTGTGTGTTATCTGGAACGTTGGTAGATGTAGTGCTTTTTATATGTTTCTTTTGTAGATTTGAGAGAGTGAGTTTCGTGATGTATCCGTTAAGCTATTGAATTTATTTTCTGTCAGAGCTTACCATGTCAGCTGATGCATACGGCGTTAAGGAGAAAGCGAATTTAAAGTCTGATTTTAATGTTACGAACATTCAGTCCATTTGCTGAGATATTTGTGTACATATTTATTATTTATGAATATTCCGGTCGCAAGGGTTTGAAATTCAGGCTTTAATTTGGTTGAATTGCGCGTGTGCATGCTATCCTAAGAAGTGACTGTAAAGGATTATGTTTCCTCTCCTATACCTAAATAAACATTTTTACAAAATTCTATGATTTATTGTTCCCGAAATCTGCCTAGGTGAAGTCATGAGGAGCTTCACAAGAAATGCCTTAAACAGCAAAACCTTCACCTTCGCAGAAAGGACTCAAACAAGGTGCACGTGTAGTACACTCCAAACTACAATTAGGTATAGCCTACATTATGCATAAAATAAAGAGTACAAAAATTAATCCGTATTGATGTAGTACACTTGTGCGAACACTGCACACACTGCCGTTAGTATACACGGCATTTTCACTTCATTTAAAGTATACAGTGTACACATTTAAATTGACAGAGATACAAACACTTTGGGCTCTCCTAGTTGGCTGCTCACGCACCACGGAGTATAGGCGACGTGGAGTATACACCGACGTCTGGCCAACGCGGAGTCACGCTCAACGCCCTGGCGGTAGCGCTACCCCGCGGTCATTCCCTGCGGACGCATGGGGTATCGCTGTTGCTGCTAGGCGCGGGAACTCAAACCGGTGCGCGCTTCTGCTCTCTGGAGTCGTGACCTGTGTTGCCGCAACACGCTCAACCCATATCGATAAGAACGCGCCAACTCGGCCTGGATGCCAGCAAACTCGTTTCTGTCGGCTTTGGTAAGGTAATGTCCTTTCTCGCGGACATTAGTTCGTCCGTAAGAGCCTTGCCTTTCACCCCATTTGAATTATCTGACCTGCTAGGGGAGGGGGGGGGGGTCATTATTGCCCGGAAGACAGTGCGAGTTTCGGTTCTCATTCTTACGGTCCCTTAAAGAGGGGGCATAGTATAATACATGTCAATATCAATCTGACTTTAACCTGCTGAAAACCTGGACAAGGGCAAAGTTAGTTTTCTGAACCGCGAGACAGGATCCGAATGTCTGGAGTCCTCGCCCCCAACAACAGACGATGCACTTATAATTTGTTGTAGTACTCCATATACGAGCTCAAATGAGTCCTACTATAAGAATGGGTAATTACTACAGAATTCAAATAGTCTGATCACATAGTTTTGGAAAACAAGTTGTACTTCTCCAATAACAATGACTTATTTTAAACAAACCAGGCCAATTATAGTTCAAAAAGAGCCTGAAAAATAAATTTACAACAATTCCATGAACCACCACTTAGATTTATCACCTCTTTTAGTTGATAGAAATTTTTGACACTAAAATTTAGCAGGGTGCAGTTCAATTATTGTCTGCTTTACTTGAATATCCTTATTGCCTGGTGGAGTTACAGGATGCTCACTGCTCACGGGAGGCCTTGACGGAGGCCGTGCATCCTGGTGCGCTCCGTGGGGGAGGCTGCGCTGCCTGCGCCGGCTGCGCTGGTGGGGAGGGGGCGGGGCCGGCGGGGCGCGCTCCCCTCGCGAGGGCCTCCCCCCAGCCGGACCGCTTCCAGTCGCGTCTGCCTCCTCCACCCTCTCGCTCCGGCCGGGGTCCGGGCACGTGTCCGCCGGAGCGGCCGGCCCGAGTGACGCGTGACGACGTGACGATACGGTGACACCGCGCGGGACATTGTGACGTGTGACGGCGTGTGACGGCGACGCGAGCCAGATAGTGTGAGTGCGCGAGTGGTTGAGTGGTGTGGTGCAGGCGGCTGCTGCTGCGGCGTGGGCTGCTCGTCTTGCCGTTGGCACCTTGCGGGTGAGTCTCACGTGTGATCGTCCATCCTCGATGTCTCTGTCAATTTGATCGGAGGAGCCCCCGGTTCGAAAACCCATTTTGTCACCTCCGCCCCCTCCTCTCCTTTTCCCTTGGGCCCCCCGTCACGCTCCGCCCCGCCGTGCGTGTGCAGTTTTTCGATCAGGGGCAGCGCTGGCCGCCCCCGGGTCGTGGCGTGGGATGGGACGCCAGTGGACACAGCTGCTGTCCAACGGCGCGAGCAACAAGAAGAGTGCTGCCGCTGCTCGACAGGCAAACAAACATTTCCGGCGGCTTGCTGGTAAGGCAGTTTTTTTGCCCCCATTTTTTTAAAAAAAATTCTCATCCCCAGCGGTAACTACCATCCAAATGCAAGTGAGGGACATGGCCAATGGCCATGCAGTCGTTTTCCCCCCAAAGAGCCATTAGCACCGCGCACCCCTTTCCCCGCCTTTCCCTCTTCCTCATATCCGCCGTAGCTGTGCGGGTGACTGAACAGAGGTAGAGATACCGACGAAAAAATATTTTAATACAATCACAAAATTTATTACATTTCACAGTGTCATTAAGGCTGGGTATAACTTTGCACTGAGACGCTGTGCTTTGGTTTCCTCTACCGTCTGAGATCAAGGAAATAGATTTCAAAGATTTTGGAATCTGGCAGTGTAGCTGCCTGCACCACCGCGCGCCCACCCTCTTCCTCTTTCGCGCCAATGATGAATGAGTTGACGGGTGGAGCCGGCGGGCCCGTCGCACACAAAGCAGCAGCAGCAGCGGATATTTTGGACTTGCCGTTCGATACATGTTGACACCCCGCGCCGCCCGCACCACCGCGCCCCCCCTCCAGCCGCAAGGCACAATGACCTAAAGGGCGTGTAGGCTGCCAGTCCGCTTGTTATACTTAGCCCACTGTAAAAGCTAAGGGGTACAATTTGGGGTCGTTCCCCTGCGAGAGGTACTGGGGCATCTTTAAGGAGACCAATTGTAACCTTCCAAAGGGTAAATCAGGGTGTACCCCTTGATGGGGTACAATTGTCCTCATTA
>NW_026267251.1:854543-862055 GCF_000697945.3 Frankliniella occidentalis | reverse complement strand
GGGGGGAGGGATCAGGGAGAGAGGGGCCTTCTTGGTGTTCCCGGCGCGGCACGCCGATAGCACACGGGGGGCGCGCGCAAACGGCGCACGGCAGAGCGTCACGCACGTGCGGCCGTGCGCTCAGGGACTGTCAAAGGGAGCGGCGGGGAGGCCCACGGAAACGTAACACCTCCCCTCGCACCCTCCTCCCTTACCGCGCAGCAGGGGTTGCCCTAGGTGAGCCGAGTAGAGACAGAGAAAAGGAGAGACACTGGGTGTCAACATGAGTTTAGCGGACGTTTTTTTGGCCCCTTTGAACGAAATTCGAAACCTCACCACACGAGGCCCACGCCTACACACGCAGGCGACAGGAGGGAGTGCGTGGGTGTGAGAGGTGGTGGTGAGGAGGCGCAGCAGAGTGAAGTGAGAGGGTGTTTCCTTGAATGCGCCCCAGTATTGCGGGTTATTTTGCCTAATCCCCTCGCCCGTAAGGCGCCATGGCCTCCGCGCTACGGCGTCAGGTCGATTGCGGACATACCTGGGAGCCGAGGGTCAGAACGGTCGATTGCGGACAAAGTCTCTTTGACGAGCGGATTACCGGGACCCGGGGGTCCACGGGCCTGTCCGCAATCGACCGGGACGGGTCTGGGCGGGGCGAGTGAGCGATGTCGAGGTTTAGGCCCAACTAACTATGGGTATTCGCAATGTTTTGGATTCGAACTCTGTATTCTTCTCGTGCCTTATCATCGGAGCAGGCTAGTAAAATTTAAACTTGAAAAACAATTTAAAAAAATTATTAAGAAGCAAACCTAAACTAACAAACCTAACTCAATACATGAAGTCAGTAATGATGCAATTATCTTTGAAGTCAATTGGTTTAAAATGAAGCAGACTAACAAACCTAACGCAAGACATTGAAGTCAGTAATGGTGTTATCTGTGCAGCGTTGCGCTTCGCTATCGCTCCGCGCAACGCTTAGGCATGGTGCTCCATACGCTTGGGTCATACGTTTCCAAGTCTAAGTGTTAGGTATCATCTGCTAAAAAAATACAACTAAGCAAGCCTAATTCAATACATGAAGTCAGTAATGGTCTTATCTGTGCAGCGTTGCGCTTCGCTATCGCTCCGCGCAACGCTTAGGCATGGGGCGGCATGCACGGACGCTGTGCGTCCAGCGTCCACCTAGACGCGGCACGGCACACCAGGTCGATTGCGGGCAGACCCGTGAACCCTCGGGACCCGGTAATCCCCTGTCAAAAAAGGATTTGTCCGCAATCGACCGTTCTGACCCTCC
The DNA here is from genome assembly GCF_000697945.3 of Frankliniella occidentalis. Lineage (NCBI taxonomy): Eukaryota > Metazoa > Arthropoda > Insecta > Thysanoptera > Thripidae > Frankliniella > Frankliniella occidentalis. The sequence goes on along the minus strand of NW_026267251.1, from coordinate 860,782 downwards.
GGACCCAGAGATGTCCGCAATCGACCGTCCCCCCCGCGCTACAGCGACCGTATAGCGAGTATATATGCTATGCCGCAGCCCTGGAGTCCGTTTAAAGAAACACCCAGCACAGGCACTGTAAAAAGTTATTTTCACGGTTAAAATACGCATGCGGCTAATTTTTAGGACAGGGATATCGTCACGGGTTCTCTTGTCATCAGTAAAGGGGATGTGACGAGAAAACCCATGACAACATTCCTGTTTTGCGGCCCCACAGTCAGGCGTGTGAGCGCGGGCATCCCACTGGCCCGGTGCCGTGCCGCCACAAGGTTCCACCGGTGAGCGAGAGTAGGCGTTTAGGGAAGCTCATTCATTCATTCGCCCGCACGCGTAAGGAACAGGTCCTCGGGGATCTCCTCATCACCGGAACGCGGAGATGTGCGAGTGTGGGCGCGCGCTCCGTGGGCTGAGCGGCGAGCGCCCGCTCCTCAAAGCTACACACGCAATCCTGTAGCTTAAGACTAGGAACAAAATAGCGCTAAAACACCTCTCTCGCTCTCTCTCGCTCGCTCCTATCTCGCTCGCATACTCACACACCTTGAGTCTCACGTGTGTGTCCCCCGGGGGACTCACAAAGCGGAGCAGCGGCGCTCCACCTCCCCCATTAGAGGCTGGCTGCCACAAGGATCCCCCCAATCCCTCCTCGATCCCTCTCCTATCCTCTGCTCCCCCTCCCCCTTCCTCACGAACACATCGTTATCGATAGGTTAGTGCGCCGTGTGATTTGATGCGCATCGCTCAGCCAAACTCACAGGGGCGGTATCGCGCGCCAGACTCCAAATGTCTGTGATGCGTGCGAAAGGGTCTCTCTCTCTCTCTCTCTCTCTCTCTCTCTCTCTCTCTCTCTCTCTCTCTCTCTCTCTCCAGTCCAGTCAGCCGCACCGAGCGGACGTTCCGGCCGGCGCTCTGCCAGCCGCCCGCCCCGCTCCTCCCCGCGCCCGTCAGTTGTGTTTATTTATCAGTGGAAGCAGTGATAAAACTATGTTTCTTTCTACGTGAAGACGAATGTTAACCGTGTAGTGCGCATACAGTGTGTACCGAGGCTGTTCTTTGACTGTGTCTACGACGAAAACCTGTGCATCATGGCCCCCGACTGCGGTGTTTGCAAGGGCAGCATCCGAAACAGTGCTAATCTGAACAACAAGCTGGATTGTGAAGAGTGCCACCACTCCTACCACAGGGCCTGTGTGACTGTCACCGCCGGAAAATGGACCTGTCCGAAATGCAAGCCGGCGGAACCGGCGGAGTCGGCTGAGCCGGCGCCGCCGCCGCCGCCCAACCTACAAACAATCTTGGACGCCATCGCCAAGCAGGGGGCAACACAAGGTAAACTGATCTCGTCCCTCCAAACCGAACTGAAAACATCGTTCAATACCTGCAATAGCAAGATTGACGCGCTCGGCCTGTCTGTCGACAACGCCTTAGCCAAAGTGGCCAATCTGGAACTCGAGAACGCCGAACTGCGTCAGAAAGTAACCTCTCTAGAGCAGCGCATCGCGGACGCGGAACAGTATTCTCGTGTAAACGACGTAGATGTGCACGGCATCCCATTCGTTGCTGGCGAGAATGTCTCTGCCGTGCTCGACAGCCTCGGGCGCGCGCTGGGCCACCCGATCAAGCCTGAGATGATCGACGTGGCGCACCGCACCGGGCCCGCCACGTCTGCTAACCGCGGCATCCTCGTGCGCTTCCTCCGCAAGTCCGACAAGGAGGCCGTCCTCAAGGCGCGCCGCGTCAGGAGGGACCTGACCGTCGGCCACCTCAACCTGTTCACGGACTTGTCACCAGCAATATCAAAAACTGTGGTGTTTGTGAACGAGTCGCTGTCACCCGCTCGCCGGAAGCTTCTCAATCAGGCGCGCGCGTACAAACGTGAGGGCAAACTTAGTGACGTGTGGGTGCAGGGCGGCAAAGTGTATGTGCGACGGACCCAGGGTGGCGAGAGGGTCCACGTCCCGGACATGGCCGAGGCCGCCATGGAGGCGTGGATTGTCCAGTAATGAACTTGTGCAGTGACTGGTGCGACAGCAGCCGCCCCCCCTCACGCCGCGCGTGCCTGCCGCCCGCCCACCGTGTGTGCTGCCTACCTCCCAGGCGCTGGGCCTGCCGTATGGGTTGCCTGCCCACCAGGCGCCAGCCATGCCGTATCAGTTGCCTACCTACAAGGCGCACGACCCAGCTTTTCTCAATTGGACTTGCCTACCCTGCCCTAATGTTTGGAAACAATAATACTGTGGTTCTTGCTGTTCTTACTGTTGTTAATGAATATGTATACTACATCTGCCTTGCTTTATTTTTCTATGGATGAAAATACCCTGTACGGTGCACTGAGAGAGGTCGAGACTAATTTTAAACCTCACCTCAAGGTTGTCCACATCAATGCCGAAAGTTTATTATGTAATTCTCACTCTGATGAATTTCAATACTTATTCGATGGTGGTACTATCGACATTATTGCAGTCAGCGAAACGTGGTATAACAGCCCGCATGACTATGTGTCTCTAAATGGTTACAGCCTGTTTACTTCTGATAGACTCAGCCAGAACGGTGGTGGCGTTGCTGTGTATGTCAAAAATAGTTATTCCTGTCGTGTTCTTGCTCAGTCCACATCACCGACGACCAGAGTTAAAAATCCTAAACCGGACTATGTCATTCTGGAGATTGCCTCAAATAATTTTAAACTCCTGTTTGCCTGTGTCTATAGGCCTCCCAAGGCGGGTTTTATCGAAGAATTCGGAGAAGAGCTGAGAAGTTTAATAATTGATTATAAGTACACTATAATTACTGGTGATGTCAATGCCCATTTCAATAGCACTCGTCCATGTGATGTTAACGATGGGAAATCTGTGTATAAAATGCTAGACCTATGCAATCTATCACTTGTTCAGTTTGGTGCAACTTTCCACATCGAAGGCTGCGACTCCTGGTTAGACATGATCGCCACAAACTGTGATGATGAAGTAGTGTGTTATAAAAAACTCCCCATCTGTGGCCTGTCAAACCACGACCTTTTATTGGCAGTGTTCTCTCTGCAATCGCCCAAAAAGAAGCCAAATGTATTTAAGTATCGCAACTTCAAGCAGTGTGACATGGATAAGCTCCGTGAGGACGCCTTGAATGCACCTTGGGAGGATATTTTGAGCATTACTGACATAAATGAAAAAGTGGCTAGATTTAATGAAATACTCACCCAACTGTACGACAAACATGCACCTTTTGTGACGTTCACTCCTAACAGTAAATACCCTCCTTATGTGACAAAACATGTGAAATCTCTCTTTAACAAACGAGACGTGGCCTACGCTGCCTACCGCAGAAATAAATGTGTAATTAATCGTGAGCAATACAAAACCCTGCGGAACAAGGCAAAGCAAGCAATGCGCAACGCAAAACTTAGCTATGCGCGAGGTTTATTCGACAATGCCAAATCTTCCTGCAATATGTGGGCCTCTCTTAAAAAATTGAACATCATTAACGAACCACCATCTAGTCCACATGGGCCACACCCAGACGAGCTAAACGCTCATTATGCTAATGTAGAGGTTCAAAATCATGATCTGCTAGACTCAAGCATTAAAATGTATCAAGGTCGATTCAAACCTAATAGAGAGCCCTTCCATTTTGCCTTTGTCACACCTGAAGATGTCATTAAAGCCACCCTTAGTATTAGCAGCAATGCTAAAGGGGTTGACGAGATACCTGCATCCTTTATTAAAAACTGTCTGTACGAACTAACCCCTGCTATTATTCATATCTGTAATTTTAGCCTCCAACATTGTGTCTTTCCAGATCTGTGGAAAATTGCTGTTGTCAAACCCTTGCCAAAGAAGCCAAACCCTTCTAAACCTAAGGACTATCGCCCTATCAGCCTGCTGTGTGTGCTAAGCAAGATTTTAGAAAAAATTGTTCATTCTCAGATAACCAAATACTTGCAGGAGCATACCATCTTAAACCCGCTGCAGTCGGGCTTCAAAAGCAAACACAACACTAGTACGGCGCTTTTAAAGGTGTCAGCCGACCTGAGGGAAGCGATGCAAAACCGCCAGCTTTCTGTTTTAGTCCTGTATGATTTCTCAAACGCTTTTCCTTCTGTGCACCATGGCTTGTTACTTGCAAAACTTGAATGGCTTGGTTTTTCACCATCGGCGTGTAAATGGTTTGCTTCATACCTTACTGGCAGAACTCAGAAAGTGGTCTTCAACGGCTTAGAGTCTTCTCTCTTGTCTGTACTGTATGGTGTGCCGCAAGGTTCAATCCTAGGGCCTTTGCTTTACTTATTGTATGTTAACGACATTGACACTGTTTTTAAGGATACTAAGTGCCACTTGTATGCCGACGACCTGCAAAACTATGTATCTTGTACCCCCGAAGATTTCCACAAAACCATTGAAATTGTAAATAACAACGCTGCAGCACTTAGTGATTACTCGACCAAACACAACCTGCTAATAAATCCCATTAAAACCCAGGCAATTATAGTTGGCAATCCTAAGCTTATTAAGAAAATTGTAAAACCTCTGCCTACAGTATGTGTTAACAATGTAAATATTGAGTTCTCAGATGATGTTAAAAACCTTGGTGTTCTATTCGACAGTAATTTGACCTGGGAACCCCATGTTCTCTCTGTCTGCAAAAAAGGTCTCGGAGTAGTGCAAAGACTACGGCGGTACAGGGAACTACTACCTGTCTCTGTACGCATTCACCTTGTAAATAGCCTTGTTCACCCCATTCTTGATTATGCCTGTACTGTTTACCATGACTTGTCCTGTACAAACAGCTTACGTATCCAGCGCGTTCAAAACGCTGCCATCAGATTTATCTATGGGCTCAGGAAAGACTGCAGAATTTCTCCGTATCTTGCAAAAACAAAGTGGCTCAACTTAGAACATCGAAGAAAATGTGCCCTCCTGCAGCTACTGTTTAAAACTTTAAAATTCAGGGAACCATCATACCTGGCAAACATGTTTACTTTTATGAGCGATGTGCACAGCCGGCAAAACAGGCACACTAAACTTGCACTTCGAGTTCCTCAGCACACCTCTGATAAAAAGAAAGGTTCATTCGCAGTCAGTGCCTCTAAACTATGGAACACTCTACCAATTCATTTAAGAACATGTAAAACTGCAAGAAATTTTAAAAACAAACTGTATAACTACTATATGTTACAGCAACAGCAACGCTAAACGCCTTAAGTCTCCCTACACACTGTTAAGTTTCTTTATGTAATTTATTGTTAAATGTTATCGCACACTGTGTAGAAAACCTTCCACTGTTAAGACTTGTAATTATTTACTTTCTGGACTGCGCTGTTATCATTCTTAGTAGGTACCTAATAATTGGTACAACTCTATGGAGCTCTCAAGCTCTAATGTACCATTTCTTTGAATAAACAATCAATCAAATCAATCAATCTCTTTCTCTTTCTCTCCTCTCTCTCTCTCTCTTACTCACTTACGCACACACACACGCTCTCTCACTAGCCCCGTGTCTCAGACGCCGAGTGCACGCTAGGGTCGGTAAGGCTGCGGTTACTGTTGTAAGAGTGAGCGAACAAGCGAGCGAGAGAAGCGGTTGACGTGGACGCGACCTCCTTGGCGCTCCACGCCACGCCCCCTCAGCTATGTCATGTCAGGGGAGCTTATCAGGCCACGATTGTGTTTGCATTGGCTGTTGTACGCACACACACACGCGCATTCTCTCTCGCTCGCTTGCCCCCTGCTCCCCTTTCCCCTCTCTCGCTCTTACTCGCTCTAACCCTATCTCTCTCACACACACATGCGACACATGGCGGAAGGTAGGTGACAGGAGCACGATGTACATGTCGCCCACCCCCCTTTCCCCCCGTCTTCATGACATCAAACCTCCCCGTGTTTGGCTTTGCGCAATTCTCGTGGTATCCGCCGATAGCTGTGGTGATGACTCACGCACGAATTCTACGAAGAAAAGCGATGAAAAGCACATCATGGTAAAACAACAACAGATCATTGGTGAAGTCGTTTCGGCCACTTGACCTGTTGGCCACTTGACCTGTTGGCCACTTGGCCTGTTGGCCACTTGGCCTGTTGGCCACTTGGCCTGTTGGCCACTTGGCCACCCGGCCAGTTGGCCACCCGGCCAGTTGGCCACTTGGCCTGTTGGCCACTTGGCCTGTTGGCCACTTGGCCTGTTGGCCACTTGGCCTGTTGGCCACTTGGCCTGTT
>NW_026267251.1:851288-854493 GCF_000697945.3 Frankliniella occidentalis | reverse complement strand
GACCTCCTCGTAGGGTGAACTTTTGGAGATCCACTTAAACAGGACAATTGTACCCCTTAGCTTTTACAGTGCGTCCATCACCTTCTGACAGCAGACCACACTTTCGCCCGGGGCAGAGGAGTGGCGTCGTCAAGGGGTGAAAACATTTGAAATTGGTGTAAAAATGTCGGGACATAGGCCTCGGAATTGTTAGAGATGGCCTTAAATTGCAGCCCAATGTGATTTTCAAATTTTGAGGTGTTTTCGACAAATTGGCAATTGTTGTTTAAACCTTGGGCAGCGTAGCGTGGCAGCAGCCTGAAGCGCCCTCCCCCACCCCTCCCTTCTTTCAATTCTTATTCTCCCCTTGGGTCTGTCTGCCTCGCTCATACGTATGCCGCCCCCGCCGTCGCTAGCACTGCGCGCAGCCTACAACTGCCCCGAGCTGTATCTCTCCACCATCACGAAGAGGGCAGACGAAGTAAAAGGGGAATTATTTTTTTTTTTCCGGAATGGGAAATAAGGCCCGCCTCCCGTGCTTTGAGGGTCCCTGGCTGAGATGCTCCAAATTGCCGCTAGCGCTAAGCGAGCAAATCGTCCTCTATCATCGTGTGGCGCATGAGCCCTGGGGACCTTCCAGAAATGACGTCCGTCATCATTCGAGTTAACGAAAGTTCAAAGGTAAGACTTGTGCAAGCTCTCATAGCGCCTAATCGGTAGGCAATATCTTGCGTGAGGTACATGCGTGCACTGCAGGCTGGCCTACCCTGACTCTCGCAGGCGCCGGGCTCCCTCAATATATAAAATGAATCTGAAGAAAACGGACGAACTTTCCGGATGATTCCGAGCGGCGGGCTCACTCCAGCAGCTCCAGAGGCCCTCTTTCTTCCCACTCTGCCGCATGCTGTCTCCGCGAGACGCGCGAGCACACCCTGTTGCCTATTCTTCGGGTTGACCCCGATCAGCTGGACCAGAGAAACTGTGTTGAGTGCTGTGACCTCGGGCTCCTACGGAAGGTCAGCACACTGAAAAAAATTACAGCGTTTAGTGTTCGTTACTATGTTGCACACTTTTTAGTGGTTGACTGGATGTTTGAATACTGGAATACTATAAAGTGTTCATAAACAACTTAAAAGTGTTCAACACCAGGGTCGCACCTGGCCCCTTAGTACAGTGGCCAAATTTACAGCTGAACTCTTTTAACTATTCAAATATCCAGTCAAACACTTAACAGTGTGTTACTTAGTGTTGAGCACTTGCGTGTGTTCACCAGTTGAAAACTTTAGTTATCAGTGCAGAGGTGGAGCTCAGATAACACAAATTGGGGAAACAAGTGCGGAAAAAAATACACGTTAAAAAAAGTTTCCTGAGTTTAAAGATCCAGTCTTGAATTTTCTGTAGAACGCCATGGACACCCGAAACAGCCGGGCCCTGAAATTCAAGAAACTTTTTTTTTGCCATGTTAAGATGCAATTGGCATTTAGCTGGTCTTACTATCAGCGAAACTGACTTGTCCTGCACCGCAAACCGACTGCTAGTAGCGACGGCCGAGTGGCCGAGGGCGTGTTCAGTAGGCAGTTTTGCATAATTCACATAGAGATAGCCGCTCTGCTGTACCGCAATGGCTAACTGAGTGCAAACTGGTACCTAATTCCTGGCCGGGCCGAGCGACGCCGGGACGCCGCCGCGGCTGGGTCTCTGGTTGGGTGCGCGGAAGTCATCCCCGATTTGCGGCTGTGTCAAAGCGACAGACCAGGCTGCTCGTCCGAGCGTGGCGTGGCGCGGCGGAGTTAGAGTCCTATTGGCGGGGTCAGGCCCGCCAGGCCCGCCAGGCCCTCGGCTGCAGCGGGGCCGACCCGACCCATCCCCGGACACAAGGGTCATGGCGGTCTGGTTCAGCTGCCACCGCAGCAGCAGCCGCTGCCGCTGCAGCAGCCCTGTTCTTCGCCCCTCCGCGACCGCCAAAGCCTCTTACGCCGCCAACAACTCCTGCTGCCGCCCCGCTTTCTACTTTCTGCAAGGGTTAACGCCTTCCAGCCCAGACCCCCGCGCGAACCCAAAACCAAACCGCAGCGCGAGTCGGAGGCGGCCTGGCCTGGCCTCCGCGGGGCCCCTTTCCGGAACTCGGGCCGGAGCTCGCGCCGGGCTTAGCCCGGGCTTGTCTGCAACCCACCCGACCCGACCCGACCCCGCGGCCATCGCCGCGTCACTGCTGCTGCTGTCGGCCAAACTCATCGGGCCGAGGAATAAAAACTCTCGACTCTTCACGCTGCGGTTGGCTTCGGCCGCAGGGGCATCACTTCATTGTTCAACGACCACCGAACAGAAACAGACCCTGGCGGTAAGGGCTGTAAGGAAGGGCTCGTCAGCCGCGGCCCGCCGGCCCTGTGCAGGGCTCAGGATGGCCTGCCTGCCCGATCCTCCCTTTTCGTCGGAGGGTTCGTGTCCAAAAGTAAGGGAGGGGGGCAATCAATGATGGGGGATTCGAAATGGCAAAATTTGTAAACGTTTGGCCTTTCTCCTATGGAAAAGAAAAAAACAAAAACAAAGAAAAGGGAAAGAGAAAATAAAGACAACCTTTTGTATATAGCCATGCCGTTCGACCTTACGGCCAACGGCCACGGCTGTGCCTTAACAACCGAAGGAGAGGAAGTGCGTGTGTGTGAGTGTTGGTGTGTGTATGTGTGTGCAGAGAGGGAGGGGCGGGGGAAAAGAGATCCCCTGTAGCATTATGTATGAAGTCGGCGCCGGCCGGACCCAGCAGGACGCAAGTTGCTCGGGGGGAGGGGTCGGTCGACACCTCTGTCTGCTTTATCTCTCCCTCTCTCGCTCCCTCTTCCCCTCTTCCCCCCTCTCGCTCTCTCTCTCCCTCTCTCTTTCTCAGAGTAGGGTCGTCCCGCGCCGTTAAAAAGGAGGATAGTATCTAATATTCCGACATGCATTTTTAAAGGTCCTTGGCCCTTACCCACGCCACGTCGCTACGCTACGCTGCGCCCAGCTCGGATTTGAGGGGGGTGCAGGAGGCGGGGCGTTGGGATGGGGAAAGGGAAGAGGGGGTAAACAAAATGCCTTATGCCGCTTTCTGGGCCCTAAAGGCACCAGACAGGCGACGGGAGACAGAATGGCCGCTCATCGGCGTCAACGAGATTCCCGCGCGCCCCTCACTTTTTCCCAACACCAATTTGATTCGATGGGTCGTCGAGAGAAGAGAAGAGGGAGGGGGGGG